>NW_010184699.1:0-42480 GCF_000695765.1 Mesitornis unicolor | reverse complement strand
CGCTCATTAAAATGAGAAGCAGAGGTGGAGAAAAGGTCTGAGAGTGCTTTTTTTTGTACATAGCTTCAGAATCTCTGAGTCTCTGGATTTATTCAAGAGTTAAGAGTTTTTCAGTAGAACCCTAGGACTGAAGGAGTATTCATTGTGTCTGGGGATGTTACATATTAAGGTTGTTTAAAGATGTTTGAGGATGTTATCAAGGATGATTTTGTTTGCAAGCACTCATTAGTTGAAAGGACTTTGTGTGAGCCACAAATTTACTAAAGGTAGCATTTACATTAGTTCTCATTGTTGACATAGTAACAAAGTTGTCCAATCTCAAGAAAAGATTAACCCAAGTAACCTTTAACACACAAGTCTGTCTATAAAAACTTGTATCATAAACAACACAATTTCAGCACAAGAGAAGGTTTTGGCCAAATGAAATTAGCATTACTGAACTGACAAGAATAATGCAAACCAATTTTCCAGCCAAGGTGGAGCCTACAGAATTAAAACTGAAGTAACTTTAAAACTGTGAGCAGAGTGGCAAGATTCAAATAGTAAACCTCTTAAAAAAGAAAATAGTATCCATGTTGACTTTTAGAAACAGTAGATAATGACCATTTTATTGTTCCAGTAAATATTTTTACTTACTGACAAAATGTCAACAGTAGGAATCTGCAAGCTACTTCTGATTGTATGCGTGTACTCCACAGACCTGGTTAAGCATTATTTTATCCTTTTTGCAGAAATAGTTTAGATTCTTTCTGTCTTCTGATTTCAGATCTCTTATGGAATCACAGAATGTTAGGAGTTGGAAGGGACCTCAAAAGATCACCCAGTCCAACTCCCCTGCCAGAGCAGGATCACCTAGACTAGGTCACACAGGAAAGGCCTTGACACAGTATAAATAATGTTTATTCTCTCATGTTTTCCCAGATGCAATTAGAAGTGCAGGGTTTCAGCTTGTTAGTCATTGTAATATAAGGGATTTTAGCTCCAGTATATATGTAGAGAAGAAAAAGGGAATAATGTAGTCTATAAAGGTAGTGACATGAATCTAACATGTTAGAATGAGATCAAGAAGCTGATTACCACCAAGCTTGGTTTTTCTTCCTGCTAATTTGATAATGTGCATATTTGAGAAGAATTAGAAAGAATACAGCATTTTTTCCATATGAAAAAACTTCAATATTCAGTTATTTAATGATCTATGCATGAGAACAACAAGTTCATGTCTGCAACGACAGATGCATCATTTATTTAATTGTCATAGGATAAACATAACGACAGACCTGATTTTTTTTTGCTCTCCTGGCTTACTGCACAAGTGCAAGAAGATCAGCTAATTTGTCGTTGCTCAGGCTTGTTCCAGCTCTTTTCAAAAATGGAAAAATGCTTACAGGAGCCTAGGAGGACACACTTGAACTAGGGTACTTGATGGCTTCTAATTAGCTGAAACCTTCTACACATTACATTTTAAAAGTCTAGTAAAAGCAAACACTGTGGAAGTAAAGAGAACATTTGACATTAAATAAGTTAGAACCCATTTACTGTATTTCACCTGCTCCTAGCTCCACTGTCAACAGCATGGTTTTACAGACACACTTTTTCCGCTGTGTTTTAGGTATTTTTAACTTGTGAATAAGCAAGTGTCAGTAAAAGACCAAAAAGACATCTTACTCATTCCCAGTCCTCATCTCTTCCGAAGTGAGGCAACAAAGCAGAGTGAAACATGCATGATACGATACACCTTTGGCACCCAGGTTCTTTATACTTTGGCCTCTGACTGATTCCCTCTGCATTACACAGCACATGCTGCATGGCTCTGACATGGGTCTGAGCTGGCCCTGAGGAGTAAATGATTGGTAAAAAATGCATTTTTTTTGCCATCTGTTGCCTTTCTTGATGCTCTTTCTTATGTAAAAACATGATCTACATTGATCTTCTGAGATCTTCTGAGTCTTTGCTTACTTGTGTCTTTTTTGGGGGTAAAAAACAGAAGTACGACACTGTGTTACCATAGCTCCTCAGGAGATAGTGGTGGCAAAAGGAGAAATTCCTTCCTGTTCAGTCAGAGGACAGAGCTCTGCCACCTCCCTGGCTCATGGTGGTGGAAAGTGTCACCCTTGCACCCCACTGGTGCTTTCCCTGCTCCAGCTCCCTCTGCACAGCCTGTCCCAGCCCAGCCACCTTCTCAGACACTTGCCTGGTCTCTGAATAAACTCTCCTGCTTCAAGTGATTTTGGTTTGTTTTGGTTTTTTTTAAATCTGAATTAGTTTACTGCTGGCTGAGTGGGTCAAACTGTCCCAGGCAGTGAAAGAAGGGCAGATGCACCATGAGAGGAGGCTGGAGCATGGCATGGGCAGCAGAGCGATGCCATGGGCTCAGCCATAATGGCTAACTGCTCCTGAAGGGTGGTCAAACTTTGGCGAAGCGGTGACTGAAAAGAGGCAGAAAAGGAAAACCAAACCCAAAACCCAAAAGCCGAGGGGAAAATTCTTACTTTTGCCCAATTCCTCTGTGCTCAGGTGAACGGGACTGTCTTTACACTTTTTGTGCACAGGTAATGTTATACCAAAGGTGGACTAGGCTCCAGGATGGGTTGCTTCCTCTGACAGAATAAATCTGCAGGATCTCAAATGCTGGCTGGCCTCTTGAGCTAACAGGAAATTAAAAATTACTGTCTGTTGGTTTTCTGCTGCTTAAATTGCAAGTTGCAAGTCTACTTTCTAGTTTGACTGTAAAAACTCCTGAAAAGGAGCTATGTTCCAGACTTTATAGCAATATGAATACATGACAGAAGGGAGTGGTTCAGAAGATGAATTATCAGTACCTCAAGGACTCTGGACTCTTTAATCCAGGAAATATGAGATAGGCCAGAGGGGAGGAAAAAAAAATTGAAAAAGGCCCACAACACATTGGATCTTGCTGCCTCTTTTTCAGCAATATTTCATGTTTTTTTTAACTTCAGCCCAGATCTCTGGAGGTTACTCTAATTCTTTGTAAAGCATTAAATGGTTCCGGGTTTGGTGTTAAAGCAGCTCTAGTTCAGCATATTTACTGACTTAGAGAATACATGCATGTTCTGGTGAGAAAATACCAATGGGTGGTTCCCAGTGCTCTGGGATAGTTTCCTTTCACCTCAGAGATCCTGAGTCGAGTGACAAGTCTGTGACAAATCCCAACATCTTCCCCAGCCCTTTCTGCTAGGAGAGCTGCAAAATCAAGAGGAATCGAAAATGACACAGAGGGGAAAATAAGCAAAAATAAGACTAAAAAAGACTTCAGAAGACAAGGGCCTATCAAGACTACACATGTTCCTGGGTCCCTGAAGAGAGAATCTGACACTGTTGTGGCCTTCTCACCTTGCAGCTTGGCCAACGGGGACAGTGGACCGATTTCTCAGTGGAGCAGGTGCCCTTCAGCCCCTGGTGGGTCAATCTGCCTGGTCCTCCCTCTGAGCCAAGGCAGCACGGCACAGAGGTTTGGTACATCAGTTACCCCCTTTTAAATACAGCACTTGAATACAAAGCTTCAATATTCACTGAGCATCTAGTCTGGCTGTCAACAGTGCTAATTTTATGAAGTCTCCCCCAATTTTACTGATAGTTACCACTTCCTTGCATCTGTTATTTACTTTCTTTATCCTAATGTGGATAAAAAATATTTCATCTGGTGAAATTTCATTAAATGAGGAACATAACTCTTGCACTGGTACTTCATTTTTATGATTCATCAGAAAATCACAGACCTTGTTACATTTCTCTGCTTCCAGCCAGAAAAGTCAGAGGTCTCCTGTAGCGATAAATTTCAAGTCCCTCAGCCTGGTCATATATATTTGTTTCAAGCATTGGCTCATCAGTATTCAACTAAGTATCACAGGAAGCGCTGCAAAAGACATCGGAGGGTAGGAAAAAGAAGGGGAAAAAAATCGCAAAGAGAAAAAATATATTCTCTCAAATAAACCGTGATTTGCTTCTTCTCTTACTATACTCTCTCATTTGACTCAAAAGAGACTGTGAGCACTGGTTTTGAACCTTCGAATAGCTTTAGCTACTTCAATTTTCTTTTGCCTTGGTAAGACACTTCTGAAAATCCCTGAAAATCCAGCAAAGTAATAGTTTCTTTTTTCTATAAAGCACTACTCTTTTACACATACTACAAATCTCTGGTATATATACCACTGATTTACCTCAGGAGGATAAGACAGACACATTCATTATAATTTTCTGCTTCCCAGAAAATAATAGCTGTGGCTGAAATACTTTTTCTTGCTTTAAGGGGAGAATGGTGCTACTAGCAAAAACAGTATTTGTGATAATGTCTGCAAAATTTGTGACTGCCCAGGACTACATCACATTATGCCATGCCAACAGAAAAAACTGATCAGGTAATAATGATACTTTTGGTCCAAAAACTTGTAATTTAATCTCACTCATTCATTGTACTAAATTATTACTCTAAAAAGAGCATTTATGGTAATTTGTACATAAATCTAATCTATAAGGCACCAGATTAAGATTTGAACTGTATCAAGAAATGTTTATCCATACCATCCATGACCTAAGCAAGTGATTTTGCTGTTCTGTGCCTTGGTCTCCAGCTATAACTGAGGATATTAGGTCCTACTTTTGGTCTCTGTTGTCTCCCTACCACTGTCAGGTAGGAATTGACCCTTATTTTATGTTTGTATAGCACCAAGAAATAAATGAGGTTGCTCTAAGAATTAATTTAATAAGTGTATAATAGAAGTGTGAGAAATTCAAGCCTGTTACTGCATGTTTGCATTTACTAATTTAACTATATATATCTGAGAGAAGAAAGGACCATATTTTTTTCTCCAGCTTAAAAATGCAAACATGTTGACTAAAGCTACTCTACTCTCCTCTCTTGAAGAAGCAATCACTTCTTTCTGTCCCCAAGACCTGACATTTATTAATGTAAGTAATTTGCATAGCAGCTATTGTGATACAGACAGTCCTTTCTAGTCCAGCTCAATAAAGCTGTTGTCACCTCTCAGCCTCATTCATAATGAAAGGATTCTTCATGAGGTCAAGACAGAGACTCACACTGAATGTGCACCTTCTGCAGGTGAGTACCTCTACCGGAGCCGTTGCGCTGCCAGTTTTGAATGCTTCAGTGAATTTTCTCTCCTTTAAGCTACAGCTGTGTGCAACTGATAACAAAATCTTCTTCCACAATAATTTTATGCTGCTGGCTTGTTTAGCAAGCAACTGCCACCCCCCAAAAAAGATAAAGAATAAAAATTTTAAAAAAAAGAAAATTAAAATTAAAAAATTGTGCATTGCAGATGAAGTAACAGCTTGTTTGTTGAATTGTCTGCAAAATTATTAGTGTCTTTGAGTCTCACCTTCGTACCTGTGGCCCCTTAGGGTGCAGCAATCCATACAGGTATGGTTTGTACTGGGCGCATGTCAGGCACAGTGACCTGCAGGTTAAGCCTCCTGCTATTCCCACTGTCTGCAGGAAAGCTGGCTAGGCAGTTTCAGAAGCTGCATTCCCTACGGTTCTTCTGCATGGAGAAGGACACCTCTGATTCCCATCCTGTGCTCCTCATGGTACCTTTCTCTCTTGGGCTGGCATAAGCATGGCAAGCAAGGTGCTCAGGTGCCATCCTGCTCTGCAGCTGCCTCCGACTGCTGGATCCACCCAATGGAGAAGAGGCTCAGCAGTGCAGGATGGCCTCGACCCATTGGTGTTTCTCCCTCCTGACTGCCAGGACGGGCAGAAGACAACCCGCTCCTCCTCTGCACTAGATTGCTAAAGATGAGGGAGTCTGAGAGCATGGCTGGCCTTCTCTTGGTGAAGAGCATATTCAGGCTTGTTTCATACCTGCAGACATATTTGACAGGCTGCTCTGACCAGCGGGGCTCACTCTTCAGAAAGGCAGCTTCCATCCTTTTCAGCTTTCATTTTCTTAGGCATATTCCCACCAGCTGTCATAGTTGGTAGAGGTGGGCAATTCAGCCCTCTCTTCCTACAGAGTCTGGTCATTCTCTTGGAAGCAAATCCTTGCCTCTCTTGATACTGTAACATGGTGAAACCAGTTTCTTCCAGCTCCCAAATGGCCCCTCAGTATCCCTGAAACAGTGACTAGGAGTCAAGATAAGACTTCTCTTTTTTCCCTGAGGGTAAGGAGCAAGAAGAAATGATGGACAGCTCCAGCCACCAAAAGGAAAGGAGCAGTAAGATGTAGAAGTGGGAGATAATGAACTGCAAAGTATGGCAAATGCCCAAAAGTGTAATGGCTACTTCACAGCACTCCAGTTCTGGGTCTCTAAAGCATCAGTGGTTCTTGTGAAAGAGGAAACATCTTAGGATCTTTTTGGATGTCCCTGTGAATAATTTGAATGGCTATTTCACCGATGTGCAGAAGGGAGAGAGACTGATTTTTCTACCGTACTTTCATGCAGTACTTAAGGAGACAGTTCAGAAGGAGAAACTGTCCTCAGAGCTGTGCAGTGCAGTGCTTATGTCTGTGAGAGTTGTTCTTCTTTCCACTACAAAGAGCAAAGCAGAGTAGGAGGCAAAGACGAACATGCAAGATGTGGGGAGACAGGTTTCCACACAAAGCAAGTACCTTTGCAAATTGCTAGTATAGGCATGCATTATTCTGCTTGTCTCCCAGTTTCCCAGCAGTGAAAGAAAAAATAAAATAAAATTTATTGAAATTACAATAAGTTTCATTAATGTATTCCATTTTAATGGGAAAAATACATAAGGAAATAAAAAATCATTGAAATAATAATAATTTTCATTAATGGATTTATTTTTTAAATATGGGTAAAATTCAGTTGAAAATTACTTTTGTCTTTCCTAGATTACACTCATCAGGTTCAGTTTTGCGTAAGGCCATCGTGGGTCCTCATTTTATTTGGCACTTCTGTTGTCATTGCATGCTTGACTCAGCTCTTATCTTTCTGGAGAACTGGAGTGGAAATGTTTGGTTATAATTTACCAAACTTGGAGGCAAAGGTGGCTATACACTCTCACAAACAGTGCAGAAGGTTTCAAGTGTACTTGGAAAATCATTACAAAACTGTATCTGTTCTGTACAGGAGAGCAAAACACTGTGTCATGAATTCATAATTATTATATTAATATACTACACTTAATATATCTAGACAGAGATGGCTGAAAGCATCATTTGTCCCAGCACTCATATTTCCCCAGTAATACAAAACACTGTAAAATGTCATCACGCCCTGGTCACAGAGGATGATGCGTGGAGCCCTTGGAGGGAGGCAAAGGGCAAGCGAATGATGAGTAGTGCAGTCTCCCTGAGTCTTGGGCTGCCAGACTCCAGCTCCCATCATAGCACAGTACAGGAGTAACCACTCGCCCCAATAGCCCCTGCCACCAAGCAATTTAATGAGGCTGTTACTCAGCATTCTCTCAAGTGTAGAGGCCAGAAAAGGTGTACAAAGGTGCATCAGAGGTCAGAAGCATCTCATTGTGGTTTCAAGTTCCCAGGAAAACCAGGACTGTCTGCCCTTACATTTCAGATTGTTCTTTCAATAAAATCAGATTCAGGCCATCAACACTGACTAGTATACTTCAGAGAAAGTTCAGTGGCAAAATCACTAGCTGTTGGGCTGTTTTCTATCCGGAGGAAACTATACTGTTTCTTGGCTTATAATACAGCCCATGCAGTACCTGAAAGTATAACAACAGGTTACTTTTAATTTAATTATTTAGTCTATAAAGCTACTAGATGTTAACATTGTTCTGCCCTTTTCAAAGTACAACGGTAGTGTTTGAAGTAATGTCCTCCTCCACTGGTGAAGTTAGAGGTTAATGATGTGCAACATAAGGAGGCATTTTCTTCCATTTCTCTAAATGTGCAGGTCATCAATCTTAACACATTTTAGGGAGTACAGGGGAGGCAAGTAGGAGAGAAACAAATTCACCATTTGGGACACAAGAGAAATGTTTAACAACAGCTCAGAGATTCAGGAAAATACAATATTCTGTAACCTTGCTGCCTTAGTTCAGAAAATGAATGAAATAACTTCAGACAAAACGTGGCAATAGCAGGTGTCTGTGTGGGCTGGAAACACGCTCTCTCCGAGGGACCACAGACACACATATGTTGCCTAACCATGCTGTACAGTGCTTATATGCTGGACATTAAGCTGCCCTGTAAAAAACACTTTCACATTTGCCTGTTAAATCAAGTCCTGATCAAAGCCTTTGTCCAAACAGCAGCTAAAGAGCATCACAAAGGGCAGCTGAGAGCAGAGACCATGGACAAATACAACTTTTGATCATTTGACATGGCATTTGATCTGACTAAGCAGTCTGGCCAGCCTACTGACAGTCTGGGGACAAATGGAAGTCCCTGTTAATGACACGTTTTGTTTGCAAAACATTAACGTGATCAGAAAAATCCCTTCTTTCTTCCCCTGTTTTACTTTATTAATCAGTAGATTATCAAAGCTCCCACCCCTCCTCAGTGTGCTCTGAGTGGGATGCTGCACAACTTCTCAAAACCCCTTTGTCTAACGTGCCCCCAGCTTGCCTGGGAGTGAGCTTGCAGGTTGTGAAGTTGGCTTGCTTCAAAGTAAGGAAAAATCTATTGAGGTCATGAAACCCCTAAAAGTTAGTCTTTCATTTTACCAAGTTCTAGGTTTATCTGTAGCAGAGAGTTATAGTAATTAATTTACTGCACAAAGATGGCCTAAGGTGACATACTGGTTATTAAAAAAAGCAAACCTAAAGAAGGTATTTTGAGGGGTTACAATTGTCAGTCACAGGTGACCATGGCTCAGCAAGGAATTGCCATGCATTGTAGCCATGGTGATGCTGTTGGGGAAACGCCAGGTAGTGTCAAACCCACTTGGATTGAAGCTCTGTACTCTCTTTCTCATAAATTTTCATGTGTCTTTTATATCTCTTTTCAGAGTGGCTCCTTGGTGTTGAGTCATGTATATTCCCCTGGTTGCTGTTTAATCTGGCTGATGATCATCTCCCCCTTCAACACCATCAGTTGAAGGCGATGGCATCATACTCTTTAATGTGATCAATTTTGGGCAACTGCCTTCCTGGCAGTTTTGTGTATTTGCTACACACACACACACACACACATACACACACTTGTGTAAGCTCACATTCATACCTTAACAGGTGGTGTTAACCAGGCCATTGCTGAGCAGTGGACACAGTGGCACAATACACAGGGGAACCAAACAAAAGAAAATACTTTAACAGAAAATGTGCTGGAATAACTCTGCATCACGAGCAGCAGAGAGCAACACACCCTTGCAAACAAAACTGCTTAAAACTCAGGCTGTCGTTTCACAGAGTTAGAAAATATTGGGTTGGCCAAAAAGTAATTTTGGGGGTTTTTTTAATGGATGGACACGCATGTCTTGAAATGTAACTAACTTCATTTTAAACACAAATTCATTTTGTAACTTGACAGCTGACAGTTCAAGGTTTTTTAGAAAAAGAAAGTGCACAGTCTTGTTAATAATAATTTATTTGGAATAGATTTAAAAATGGAAAATCAAATCATATTTTTCTGTATTACTTCTGAAAAAGAAAAAAACGTTATGCAAGTTCATAAAAAGTCATGTGATGTGTATGGTGAAGACGCCTTAAAACTACAGCAGTGTCAGAATTAGTTTGCTAAATCTCGGTCTGGAGATTTTGATGTTAAAGATGCACCACACTCAAGAAGACCAGTTGAAGTTGATAGGACCAACAGAAGTTGATAACAACAAAATAAAGGCATTGATTGAATCCAATCAGCATTAAGTGACATGAGAGATTGCTGATAATCTTAACATACTGAAATCAAATGTTGAAAACCATTTAAAACAACTTGTATACATTAGGAAGCTAAATATTTGGGTACCACATGAGCTCAAGAAAATTCATCTCACTAAGGGCATTGACATCTGTGATTCTCTCTTGACACATGAGGAAAATGACCCATTTCTGAAAGGAATTATAACAGACAATGAAAAATGGATCATCTACAACAATGATGAATGGAAAAGATTGCAAAGGATATGTGATGAAACAAGTCAAAGCACTTCAAAAGCAGATATTCACCAAAGGAAGGATATGCTCTCAGGCTGGTGGAATTTCAAGGGTATTGTTTATTTTGCACTGCTTCCAAGGAACCAAAGGATTAATTCAGATGTGTACTGTTGTCAACTGGATAAATTAAATGATGCCATCAAACAGAAGTGTTCAGAATTGGTGAATCGCAAAGGTGGTGTGTTTCTCTATGATAACACTACATCACATACAAGTTTGGTCACTCATCAAAAATGGTTGCAGCTTAGATGGGACGTGTTACCATATCCACCATATTCACCAGACCCAGCATCATCAGACTACCATTTGGTTTGTTCTTTACTAAATGCCTTGCATGGTAAAACCTTCACTACTGCTGAGGATATCAAATCGTTCTGGGAACTGTTTTTTGCCAAAAAAGGCAATAACTTTTTTGAGTGCAGAATCACGAAGTTGCCTGAAAGATGGCAAAAGGTAATTGACCAAAATGGACAATCTATTGCTTAATACAGCTTGTTGTTTCTTTCCCCATGAAAAATTCGCCTTTCATTTGACCAGAAAAAAAAGCAATTACTTTTTGGCCAATCCAATGAAATGCATTTCTCTATGGTACACTGCAGTTCTGCTCCAGGACTTCATCTTCTCCTTTTCTGTTGCAAAATCTGAAAAGACATATTAAAGTAATCAACACTTTTCACTAGCAAAAAGAAATACAATAGAAATTACACCTGGGGGGCCAATCTCTGAACAACAGGTTAACCATAGCAGGCACTCAGCTCCCTGCCTGTCTGCAAAAAGGCTTCCTCCAGCCCAGGGCCCAGCCTCCCTGCTATGGTGTTCAGGGCACTGACTGCAGGAGCCATTGATAATATCCCAGGATTTCCACCAACATCTTCTCAGCCAAGAAAGCTGGAATGTGGGAGTCCTCAAGCCTACCCCAGGAGCTGGTACATTTCCAATTAGGCTGAAATCCACTGATGTCCCACCTATATTTTACCAGGAATTTGCTGAAACTGATATTTTCATGAACCATTTACCTTCCAACAATATCAGTGTTTCAGTCCAATACAGAGCAGCTCCTGATAAGCTTTAGCAGTCTGTGTGACAACCTTGTGTCTAAGAGTAAAAAGCAACAGAAGCAAAGTCATGATTAATTCCTCTAATTAACTTGACCCACTTTCTGATCTGTTTGTTATTTTTCATGTTAACTGTCTCCTACAATATGTATCCTTCCTGGGAGGAAAAAACTGAAGTGTAAGTGTTTTTAATTTGTTCATGAAGCACTGCATAGAAGATAAACCTGCTCTAATCCAAGGTTCTGCTGTCTCCAGTACCCTGCATATGTGGCTTATTTGAGTTGTCAACAGCTGCAGCAGTCCCGTGTCTATATGTTTTTCAGAGACACAGGGTAACATGTATCCATCAGGTTTCAGATTTCAATAATGCCTTTTGCATGGTTTACCTATGAAAGAAGATCAAAGAGAGAAGAGATATCAAAGGTAAGAGTCCCATCTATTGGCCAGAAGGGGAAAATGATAATCAAATGCTTTCTGAATCTTGAGAACTTCCTACCTACTATGAAAAGTTATAAGCAAAAAAAAAAAACTTACCAAAAATGAGGAGTTGTCTGCATGCTAAGAATAGATATTAGTAAAGGCAGAAAATAAGTTGTTTTTCTAGAGAGGAAAGTTGTTACTCTAGAGATGAGATAAATCTTTGGCTTGTAGATTTATGTCGTTAAATATAGGATGTACATGTGAGCCAGCAATCTAAGCCCCTGCTCTGGTCAGTGGAAAGTAACCCCTGTGTGGATGTCTAATGCTGCTTGGGATCTCATCAGGTACCCAATTGCTGTCCCAGAGGAGCATGAGGCTCCCTGCAGGTCCAGCACTATCCTCCTACCTGCTCCATTCTGAAGTCTTCAGGGTATCTCAAACAGCAAAACATCAATGTTTGAGGTATGGCAGCAGCCTTTAGCTCAGAGGCAGACACTTAAACCCAGAGATCTGGAGTTGGGAGTCCCTAGTCCAGAGCTGAATCCATCCTAGGTGATCCCTAAGGAGCGAAGAGCAGCTCTAGGGCAGGGCTGAGCTGCCTCAGTCCCAGCTCAGTAGATGTTACCGGTGCAGTTTCGTTCTGGATATTTTCACTCAGAATCCTGCACAGGCTTAACTCAAATCCATAATTCCTCTGTTAGCTTCATTAACATTAAGTTTGGATTGCTGGATGTATTCACTGCCAGGAGACAACATTATCTACAGTACCCTGGGATATGGTCTCCTGAAATGCAGATTTCTCTAACTGTGCACCAAAAGCTGTAGCAAGGGCAGGATGAAAGGAATGCCTGCCTCAGGCAGCCTCCGATGATTTCAGGAGCTTCAAATAGCGGTCATACCTCTGCACCCCTCTGCCTGCTACTGCTGCCATCACCCATGAAGAGGGGCTATGGGTCAGCAGCAGTAACAGCCAAACCTGATGGGAGTGGGAGGTTAATGGGGGCCTTCCTTGTACTGGGATAATGGAAGAAGGGGACCTCAGTGCTGAAGTGCATCACTCACTTTGGTGTATACTGCTGGAATTTCATGTTTTAATAGCAGCAAAAGAGCTGCTCAGCTCTGATGGTGGATAGCCACTGAGAGATCACACTGAGCCTACGACTAACCCTGCTCCTTCAGTACGGCACTGATTGTCAGGAGCTTTCTCATCCAAAGATTTTAACGGTTAAACAAAAGAATATAGAAGAGAGAGATACTTTCTTTTTCTATTGAGAGAAACGTTTAAGTTGATTCAGGATAGTAATTTCTGAGTTCAGGCATTTTTCAGCATTGTCTTTGTAGATATTTGCAAGGTCAAAAAGCAAAAGCAAAGCTAAACTACTAAGAAGGAGGGAATCTTTGTTGCCACTACTTTGATTAAGTGAGCAGTTGGGATTGTTGCTATAGGAACCTCTTTCTAGAGGAACAGTCACTTTTTAATAAGTCCTATTGCTTTCTTTGAGTTTCAATTAAGGAAATTCTATTCAGAGCAGATCCATGGTCTGTTGTTTATGGGTTGTAACACCATCTCATCACTCCTATACTTGAGTGAGTTGCTTTCAATGGCTTGTTAAGTAGCACAACCAAAATCTATCAATTCACTTTTTCTGAAGTTTACCTCAGAGAGAAATGCTTGTTTTCCATGCAAATGCCTTAATTTGTGAATGCATGACAATGTTTTGTTTGAGCAGGCTGCTGCCTGGTTTACATTAAAGCAAGAATTCCCAGGGATTTTTTTTCTTTTTTGTGTGTGTGCTGGGCACCTCCACCAGCAACACAGGTGACAGCAGATTCTTTATTCTGAGCAAAGCGACACAGTGCCTGGAAAACTGGACTTGTATAAAGCATTCGATACTGTCCAGCACAACATCTAAATGGAGAGACATGGATTTGACAGGTGGACCACTTCATGTTTAAGGAATTGGCTGGATGGCCACACTCAAAGAGTTGCAGTCTCAATGTCTAGGTAGACAGCAATGATGAATGGTGTCCCTCAGGGTTCCGTATTGGGACCAGTATTATTAAACATCTTTGCTGGGGACATGGACAGTGGGATTGAGTGCATCCTCAGCAAATTTGCAGATGACACCAAGCTGAGTGGTGTGGTTGATACTCTAGAGGGAAGGGATGCCACTCAGAGGGACCTTGACAGGCCTAAGAGGTGGCCCTCATGAAGTTCAACAAGGCCAAGTTTAATGTCCTGCACATACATGGGTGTGGGCAAGCCCCAGTATCAATACAGACTGAGGGATTAATTGATTGAGAGCAGCCCTGCAGATTTTAAGGTCCCTTCTAACCCAAATGAATTCTATTACTCTATGAAACTCTTTCCTGCCACTCATTCCTTTAGGATGGTGTAGGATGCTGTGTTTCACGCTGCTAGCAAAGGTCCTTCCTCTGTCTTGGATTGGCTCTCCAGAAAGTTCTCTGGGTAAGAGTACCTAAGAATAAACATACTGGATCAATCCAAACCCAGAAATGGATGCATAGGGAAAGGCACAAGAACAGCACAAACAAACAATCTAAGATCCAGGGGTCTTTTCCAGTCATGTGAAACTCACGAGCTTCACAAGTGATTTCTGTGCAAATCCACAATGGATTTATCTTCCATTAAGTTGTCAAATCGATCCTTAACCCACATAAACTCTTAGCATCTGCAACAGCCTGTTGAAGAGCTGCACATACACCTCTAGTTCCAGGGTGCTATATAAATAAAGTAAATTGTCTTACCTTTCCTGGAGCTTTTGGTATTCAAGTTCAAGTGGTTGGACAACTTGAAAACACAAGACCTTTATTCTAGACTAGCTTTGGTATCCTACTAAAAAGCCAGAGTAAAGGAAACGGTGCCTAATATTAAGAAATTTTGGGGGTTTATTTTGCTTTATGAAATGAAATTATACTAATGAGAGCTTTTTAGCACTTAATGGTTTGGACATAAAACTATTGCAGTGCTATATAATGCATATGTCCTGCTTTCTTTACATTCAGGTGAAAGTTCTAGGGGTGAGTTGCAGTGCTCCAGTAAAGACAGTTCACTGCAATTAGAAATCTGTAATTTGGCATCCCCGTTTTCACCTTTCTGACCAAAAAAAGTCTGCAAAAAGGCAAATATGGAGCAAGGAAAACAAATAAAGACAGACAAGGTTGTGTGTATCATGTGAGAGAATGGAAGTATGGGAAAGTCACTGGAGCTTCCTTCCCGGGCTGACTGTCTGATCAGACTGCATCAGGAAGATGTCATGCCTGTAGAAGAGAGAGATAAAAAGGGAAAGATTGTGGACAAGCCCACTGCAAAAATATCACATTGTGCTGTGACCTGACCACCTCTTACAGATCATGAACATGGCTCTGGTTTGCTGAGAGGGGTGTCTGTTGCAGGCACAGCTGAGAGGAGTGTTTGCTGCTGGCAAGCAAGTGGGATCACTCCCACGAGCTGCAGAATGCATCCAAAGCTCCTCTTTTACAGAGAGACAGAGAGCCCAGATATGTGGTCTGGAACAGAATGAAAATAAAAAACAGTTGTTCTTTTCTACCCATTTTTCTACCCATGAGCACCAGAGCAGGACAAGGCAAAGACTAACATGTACCTGAGCAGTAAACCTGGTCACAAAAATGCAGTTGTAACATTTTCCATCTTAGAAGTTGCTGATTCATGAAAATAGAAACATTCAACCCTCCAAACCTTAAAATAGTTTCTTTTAGCAAGATTATAAAACAGGGCTAACAGCAGCCTATTTGGTACTGTTTAGTACAGCGGTGCTCAAAACAGGAGGTCCTGCATTACGGATCTCTGACATCTTCCTAAGCAACAAGGAACAAAATGTTTTTGAAGGTAATGTAACAGAAATGTGTATGCAGAAGAATGCTTTTAAAGGGTTTAAATATGTATGTAAATAGAGGGTTGACCTCTAGTTTTCCATGAAAATTGCCACAGCTGTTTTCTCCAGAAGGCTTATTAAAATTTCATCTTTCTTGGAGAAAGATTATGTTTGCTCTTATCCTGATCATATGATGTCAGGTGACGTAAATTGATACAAAATCCAATGCTTGGATCAATACTGTGATAATAATGCTAAGAGAACTGAAAAAATGGATAAAAGCATTACTGCCACAGAAATGTTGATTCACTGACCATCTGTCTTACTTCAGTTAAGTGCTTCACCGCTTTAGTTTGGCATTAGGCAAGTCAGCCCATAAATTAAATAAACTGAAGTCATACTATAATTCTTGGCTACCCTGGCATATTTTTTTAAGCTGTCAACATCTAAAATGTCATGTGTCTTTCTTTTTGGGTAGACTGTGAGCATGTGCCAAATCCTGCCTACACATCTTAAGCATGAACACAGACAAGTACAAATTTATAGTCTGGGTTTCTATTAGTCACCTGAACTGAAATAAGAGCTCTTCAGAGTTTAAATATGTGCATTAAATATATTTCTGTTTATTTGCTTACCTACTTATATGAACAAGGTCTGACTAATCGCACCTGCAATATACATAGTGATATATAGCAAGGTGTTAGCCGGAAATGTATTCACTTGACATGTTAAAGCACTGTGCCCATATTCTGCACTCAGACAGCTACAGAAGCAAGTGAAGCCATTAAGAACTTTAAAATATTACAATAAGCAGTTCATTTTTACAGGTCATTAGGATTCCATTACTCTCATCTATTTGTTTCCAGGCTGCCCTCAGACTGAAAAGTGAGTATCTAATTGGATGTTTTCATTAGATTAAAAAAAAGGCAATATGATTTTAACAAAGAGAACACAGTGGATGGCTGCCCACTCAACTGGAAGGCTAAGAAGAAGTTCAGAATGATGTTCATATGTATTTTGGACAAATTTAAAGCATATACTGCAGAGAGTAACATCTTGGGTAAAAAAAATATTTTGATGTTGTGACAAAGGATATATTGTTGACTGTACAGTAACAGTAGCTGTTGGCATATTTCACACCCTCATTGTATGCATAAGAAAGGTATGCCTAAATACAGGAGAGAAGTTTATGCTATTTTCCTAGATGACAACATTTCCATGTTGATCACTTAAATAACACCACAGAATGGCCTAGATCAGATGCCAAAATATGAGATTAAAAGCTTGCTGCAAGAGACTCCAAAGCCTGAGGCTCCGTCCCAGAGAAGAACATAAGCAGTACATTAAAAAGGTCAAATTCTCATCTTCAGCAAGCATCACAGGTCTGTGCCTGGTGGGATCTAAGTGTGCTCCTGCAGTTCAGCACATACTTAAAGCCCTTATTTGGCAAAGCAAGGGATGTCCCTCCCCAGAAGACTCATGCAACCTGCGCAGAAATTCTTGCTGTCAAGCCCTTGGTGCTGTTCTTAGCTCACACTAGGTAGATTTTAACAAGCCACTCCACCATAGGCTGTATCTTCATGTGATGTGCACTTGTAAGAGTAGGCTTGAAGGTGAGCTCATTAATAGATGGACAGAAGATTTTGTGTGACATGCAAGCATGCATGTGGCAAGATCCCAGTGACCAAGAATGAGGCAAAATGCTAAAAGAAGTTGGTGGTGCATATAGACAACAGGAATACGTACAGATGTATGAGTCGGTGCAGAAGATGCTCTGAAAATAATAGAAGTGCTATGTTTTAGAACTCTATCAGTCTCTTATAAGGTTAGCATGATATCTTTTGGGGGAACAGGTTTCCCTCTCCAGACCAGCTGAAGGCATCTCATCTTCTTTAGAGGCCTGAAGGCCCTGCTGCAGACAGGCAGGACTGGCTCTGATAGCAGGCTGAGTCCTATGTTCCTCAACATGGGATAAACGCTGTGCTGGGAAAACGTGAGTGGGCCCAGAGACTGAAAACTACATGCCAATACACGAGTAAGACGAGCAAATAAACTTTCAAAATCATATTGCAATATAAAAGGAAAAAAATCCGGAAATTAACTGAGCTTTTTGGAGAAAAACAAGAATTATGATTCATTGTCAGAAGCAAAAAGCTTTTTGGCTTCCTAGTAAAAACGTTTTAAATCTCACATTAACATGATACATTTTCTACATTTAACTGGTAAACAAATTTTTATTTCCACCTTTGGTAGCCATAATAATTCATACAGGGTTATTCCTACGTAAGAGGTTTCTGTATTTATGCTACAGCTCTGTCTAGACACCAGTAGATAGACAGAAAATATTAGACATAACAAACCCCAGACATCCAGAGGGAAGAGAAATAAGGATGTGCTATTTCAAGTTGTGGCAGTTGTTGTGAGACCAGCACTTGCAGATCCTGACATCTCGTGGCATACCTGGGTAACTGCGAAACACTTCGCTTTTGCTATTTTATTTTATGAGGGTTTTTTGGTTTGATTTGCTGTATTTTATTTATGAGTAGTGCTTGGAAGCAATGGTGATGTAAAGACCAATATTTTTACTAGAGGTTCTAAAGTGGGATGTCTTAGAAACACAAGGAGGCTAGGAATACAGTGAACATCAGTCTGGGAAAGAAATACCAGGTGACTGCTTCCATGCTTATCAGTGGGAATAGCTTTGGTTGCACTGCAAAATACCTTAATGTTGACAATTAGTAAAATATCCTGTACATCATTTTAATATTTCCTAAATCCACAGCTCTTGATCATAAAATCTCCAGTCTGCGAGTAAAAGTCTAGATTATCTTTTCTGTGCTCAGAACAGGATTTCTGTTTTAATACCATAGGCCTTCTGACTACAAACACCATGTTGTATTTTGGGAGTCTGCAAACCATTTACTACCCTTGTCCATAGCATCTATGTGATTGCCAAACTCCTCACTGCCAGCCACATGGCACAGTGTATTTGCCCACTGGCTTCCCATGTGGCCCAGCATAGCAGCCATACATCTTGCTTATTCATCTTAGACCCTGTCTTTGGTTATCTATCCATACGCTACTCTCCATAGTTACCAAGCCATTCTTCTGCCTACTACCACCCAAATTTAATATAGTGCTCCACTTTAAGCTTCTGCCTAAATACAGTAGAGAATTGGGACTTTATAGTTCTCGCTCCTGAAAATGTGAAAAAAACATAAGTAATTATTGCTCTCAGTACAGCATAGACATATTTGTTCACAATTCCTTTAATTTCCAAGAGATTTTCAGTTTTCATTATTATTCATTGTTTCACTAGTTTTGTCTTTATTAGGCATTCATAAAAAATACTTCATTATAATCCATAAAGCACAGTTCATTAGCATAGCTGCTCTCTGAAGTCAATTGTTTCTTCATTAGCAACAGCTCCTCAGAAATTCAGGCCTTTGATGCTTGTTTAAATTACTTGTATCTTTTCATTTCCTTGGTTGTGTTTCTGAAAGATTTCAGTTTTTCTACAGCTATTTACATTTATGAATATCCTTGTAAGCTCTGCACTCTTAATTTGTGATGAATTTTGCTTTCAACTACATTAGCTGTTCATACAAATGCAATGGCATAGACAGTTTATTCATAGGCTTCATCCTGCATTTGTGTGTGCTAATCTATTAACTCTCTCTATTCCTTTAGGCAGAAATGAAAACATTTGTCCTCTAGCGTGCTCCATTGAAGAAGGTATAATTTTGAAAGTCCCATGCTTTCACTCCCTTTAACTTGGATACTTGGCAAAAACCTATACTGAGAACTAAACACATGTCTGGTGGACGAGACACAGAGGTTGCATTTTGCAAATAACATCAAGTGAATCAAATAAAATGACTGAATAATTATTTAAAATATATAAAAATATTTTCATATAATCATAGAATATGTTGGGTTGGAAGGGACATTTAAACCCCTTCCACCTTGCAGGATGATGACCCACGTTGCACCCTTTCTCCTAGATCACTGCCCTTCCCATCAGGCTGTGGTGCCCAGATGCTCCTCCTACTTTATGGCCAGCTGGGAACAAGAGAGGATCTCCAGTTTGGGTGAGGACCTCCAGTGTGGGTGAGGACCGCCAGTGCACTCTGCTGTATGACTGAACCATCTTGGCTCCCAGCAGCTCTGGTCTGCCTTATCCTTGTTCTGACCTTGACATGCCATTTAGATATGCATGAAACAAATATTTTTCTGATTGTAAATCTCTGAAATAACACTGCCTTAAAATAGGTTTTTTTCAAGAGCTGCTGATCTCAGGGCCTAAAAAATGTTTCTGAGTGTATATTTGTTTTTATCCCATCATTCTTTTGGTATTTTTAAAGTCTCATTTCTGGGAAGGAGAACATTTCTTATAGAACAGATGGTTCAAAAATTCTAGAATTGCATGAGACAGAGAGGACAGAGAGGACTTTTTGAATCTTCCCTCTATAATCATCTCACACTTTAAGAAGAACCTAAGCACAGTTATACCTCCTCACACTCTAGGGTGTGAAATTGCTCCTCCTTTCTGGATACTACGGTGGTACAAAAACTTCAATTATATGCCTGAAGCCAAGGACAGCCAAGGTCAAAATATATTACCTATGTCCTCTGCTTATTACGAATATTTAATATAAGGTAATATGTCTACATTAGTAACAGTGCAACAATGCAATCCTCCTCCATGCAAACAGTTAAGAAAGTCCTCTATTTTCTTCTAAATACAAGCTTTCTATGTTCACCACAAACTCAGGCCAAGGTAAAAAAACAAAGCCAGCTGGCCAGCTTTCAAGTAGAGCTCACTTGCTGGATGGAAAGAGAGGAACTTTGTTGACATGGAAACCCATAATTTCAATATACATCTATAATTAACAGATAACAAGATGAGAAAGATCTCAAAAAGCTGTGATCAGCTATAGTAGTGAGAGAATTTTTAATATCCAAATACTAGAGGTGAAAGAGTGAAAACAGCAACATGGAAGGTGTTAAAAAAAATTGTTGCTCCAGGCTGGTGTTAGAGGGCTGAATGGGAATGTGGGAAATGAAACAACAGTAACCTGATGTTGGAGCATGTTTGTGTATCTGTGCTCTGTTGCTGCTATAAAAAGGAGCTTCATGTGGATTTCATCTGCGCATATACAAATGAGAGCTGCTACCCTGAAAATTTCCAATCAGAATAGATGGCAGAGAGGGGAAAAAGGCTAAAATATGTAAAGAGAGGTGCAGAAAGATGAAGCCAGAATACAAATGCAGAGGTTGCACAGCCACAGTCATATCTGATGACACAGGAGGACACTAAATAGCTCCAATTTGGGAAAAATCCTTGTAGCAAGGAGATGGCAACAACCCTTCAGCCAATCAGACAAATCCATACCAGAGATGACCTGGACCAAGCAGAGGGAATGGGATTTTCTGGACGTTGCTGTACATGGTAGGAAGTATTCTTCCACTACAGCTTTTGTCTCTATCTGGAGCATTTAATGGCTACCAAAGACCGAATAATTGTACAGGACACTTTACTTTACAGCAGTAAACCTTATTTTCTTGGAGAGAAACCTCTAAATGAGCACGAGGCCTGTGCATCAGTTCAAAAGTAGAAGGGCAGAAATCACTAGAGCAAGCTGACTTTTCCACGTTCAGAAGTTACAGGCTCAGTCCCTCTAAAGACAAAAGGAGGGTTGTTGTTACACTATTATCTTTGCTTGGTATTTACTGTTAAAATAAATTCTGTTCTTGAATTCAGGTGTTTCACTAAAAGATCCGGGCATGCAACTTCCTTCACAGATAGACAAGCCCTGCACACAGGCATGAGATCTAAATAACTTTTCCATGTCCCACCTCAAATGAGAAGACAGAGTTCACAGCAGGCTTCACTTACGGTAACAAATATTATCTGTAATGCAAAGTCATTTGTATTTCTCCACTCATCTGGGCAGAGCTGGTGATGAAATAATAATAATAAAAAAAGAATCCATTCATTTTTATGTAAATAAAGTAAACATAACAAAAACAAGCTGAAGTTACCATCTGCTACACAGCTTTTTCACATAGATGTAGTAACTGCATCGGGGAAATGTAAATCATCTCTTGGTTGGTGTTTGATATTATTGGTCTACTCACTTTTCCAAAAGTCATTGCAAATTTGAGGCACTTTAAAACTTACAGTAATAATTTTTTTTTCTACCCATTATATGGTAGTATACTAGTGAGAGCCAAGGGAGAAGAACAAGATATATGCTTGAGGTCACCCTAAGTAGAATAAAACACAGGAGTTAAATGGTAAGGTCTATTTTATTTTCCATCTTTTCATTTTTAACTGCACTTTTTAATATTCTCCCTCTCCTATTTTATAAAATAAGAAAGGCCAGAGGCTCCCTCATCAGGAAAAAAAAGTAAGTTCATTGTAACTGAATCACCGATCTCTTCATCATCATCATTTTTATGGTCCCTGGGAAATTACAAGGAGATAAAACTGTGGAAAAATAAAATAACCGCCTTCCTTGCTCTCTGTGCACCTGCTGATCATCCGGAAAGAAAGGCACAATTTGCTGCGTATCTTCTCCTGTTCCCCAACTCACTACAGACCCCCAGGTGTGAATCCCTGGGCAAAACTGCAGAAAGCTGTCAGGCTTTTAAGTGTGGAGGGTGTTTTTAATACAAGTCTTACATTAGGAGAAGTTAAGCCTTGAGGCGTAAATACATCATTCTCTTTCACATCATTTAAGCTAGCTGAATGCTGCTTAGTGCTCAGTAAATATAAATGTATTTTGCTGCAGAGCCAGAGCACACCACAAAGAGGTATTCTGCTTAGGATCAAAATCAAGGATGGATTTAAAATCTTAATCAGACAGACAGTCTGATTAATTGGTAGAATTTACTTGAAGCCTAGGCACTTTTCTACCTTGTCATTCACCCGTCACCTCCTATGCACACATTTTCTAATCATCCAGCTTGATGGTAGTCATCCCTTCAACCACAAGCTCTATGCTCTAAGAAAAGGCCGTACTCATTGAGTTGGCCATGGCTGGGTGAGGTGAAGGAGGTGGTGATGGGATCAGGAGGAGAAGAGCGCTGGCCCCATGCTCCACACTGGGGTTATTTAAACTCACTGTGCACTTTTGCCCCTCTGTCTAGGCAGCCCAGCTTTAGCATCAAAAATGGCTTATTTGAGCTAAAGAGGTCAGAATATGATGAGACACATCCTAAGCTAAAACCTGAGATAGTTACAGCTTCCTCAGTTAGCTAGTATCTTGAGTTAATAAACCTTAGGTAATCATTGGACCTTAGCAATAGCAGGTATTTTAAAGCAAATGTGACAACTACTGGCAAGCACATGCAACACTGCATGATTTCTACAAAAAATTAACATTATGCACACATTGTATAACCATTAAAACATCACAGGCACAGATGTGATTGAGTCCTCCAGTCCATGTCGACTTTGTATCCTTTTTCACTGACGTGACTGTGATTTGTTAGTTGTTCCATGAGTAGCCCAACAACCGAAACAGCCACAGACAGCGAATAGATGTCAGTGCCTGCCCAGATGGCATGGCCCAGATAACCTCTCGGAGGTAAATGAAGTGAAATACCACATTGCTCTTTCTTTCTCATGCTAGACAAACAAACTCCTCCTAATGAAAGCATTGAACTGCACTGTCTTTCAATCAGTACATCTCAAGCCACTGCTGATAATATGGACCAAAAAGTGTATTTTGGAAAGTCTGGTGTGTTTACTCAGTGGGTGAAATATGCAGAAATCTATAAAAAAACCTCCTGTCTTCTGGTCTTCAGGACTAGTCTTTGTGCATATTTCAATATAATACATATCTCAGAAAAACATCCTTTATATTTTCTCTCTTATCAGAATAATTCCCTTTGGCCTTTAAGAGTGCTGGAAAATGTATTCAAAGCCTGACTACAGTTTCTGTCCCTTTTATACTCTTTTAATTAGCAAAAGTAGGATTGTAGATGCCTTAGGAGTCAGATTCTGCCTATGCTCACTAATTTCTGAGCCGTGTTACTGTGTCACCTGCCAACCCTGAGGACATCGAGGCCTCCCTGCACTATGTGCTGCACAGCCAGGTAACACAGCCCTCTCCAAAGGGTGGCAATCCTTTCTTCTTGGAAGTCTACAGGAATTTTGTCACTCATTGCAGCAAGCCACAGATCCTCTCCATAACAAGCTAAATGGACAGAGCATCCAAAAATGGACTACACCAGCCAAGGACATTTTAAGCTTAGGCAAAAATGCATTCACACCTTTTCCTGATCCATCCAGTGCCATCCTTTCTGTCATATGGTTTTTCACCCACATTTTTAACTGCTAGCCTGGGTGCGTATCACCAGCCCCTGATGTGAACCCCCCCATTTAGAATCAGACAGAAAACAGTTTTCCTCACAGGGGTTATCTGAGGTGCCTTTTCTCTTAAACGCCTATTTTAGGAGCTGCTGCAGAGGGGGTTTTCTTACACAGAATTGGAGTTTGATGAGTTACTCTCTGAGCTAGTCAACAGACAGACACTTCTTGCCATTTGGATTATATTTCCCTCCCCTTATTTTTTTCATTTTGCATGCAGCACTTCAGGATAGTTTCGTTTGTTTGTTTGTTTGTTTCTGCACTGGTTTATGCAGAACTCTGTAAGTCCCATTTCTGTGTTGGTGAAATATTGAGCAGGTGCAGATGTGGTCCATCTGTAAAATGTGTAGTTCGTATTGAGCAAGGGGAGAGGAAGAGAGGAAAAATAGTACTGTTTGGCTTCTTTCTCAGAGGAGGAGATAGAGGCAATAAAGAAGAGGAAAGTTACTGCTGTAACTGGGGCTGGAAGGCACAGATTTGGACATGATTCATCCTGAACATGTGATAGTCATGTTTTGACATTTTCTGATTTTGACAAAAAATGTCAAAACTTTGCTATTCTAAGGGATCCTGCAGAGTGACAAAGAAACACTTTATTGATAACTGTATTGCAAACTCAGCTATTTTTAGGTATCACAGAAAATGGCTAGGTAGATGCTCCCAAATAACTCAAGAGTACTGCTTTTTCTTTCCTGTGAAAATGTGAAAACAGGATGTGTAACAAAGGTAGCTAAGGATAAATTGTTTGCTAATGATAAGAATCCAAATGTTCAGACTGTGGCCCTTTTTAGGAAGCATATAGTCAAAATTTGCAGCTGCTTGTTCCCAGAAAGACCACATATGCGTGTTTTGCACATGTTATCCCAGAACATGCACTGAAGTGAGCTCGGCGCTTTGCTCATCTGCAACTGATGCATCAGTTTGTGATGTGAAGAAGTACAACAGCACTCTAGCAGATGGGCCTGAGCATGCTCATGCCAGAAAATCAACCTGTGAAATAAGCCTGAACAAGACAAGTAGCTAATCTGAAGGCCAACATGGACCTCTCTGTACTCCCTGTTCAATTAGCTTTGAAAGCAAAAGCTGGTGTGCAAGATGTGCTCTGTCCTCAGGTATCCAATGCCAGTCAGCCATTTCCAGTGCTTTCAAGATTTTCTGCAGCACAGAAAGATCCTGACTATAAACTGCTCAGCTAAACTTTGTTTTTAATTCAGTGAGTCTTTAGTCAATACACAGTCATGCAATGTCCAAATTACTTTCAATTCAGTAAACTTCTAGCAAATGCTGGATGCTGTTTGGGTTTTGACTTGACTTTTTCTACCTGCCCCTGATTACCAGAATAAATGAACCTTGATGCAAAAAACTTTTAAAAATTTACCTTAGGAGAGAGTTCAAGGAGAAGGTGGGCTCTCCAAAGAACCTAAAACCATCCGAAGGCTTTCACTTAGAAAGGAATAAAAAACTTACGCAGCTATAGAAAATAATTTTAGCTGTGACAAACTTGTCTTACCATTTGATACAAAAAGAAGAAAGTGCTTTTTAAAATTTTTTATTATAATGTTTCTCACCCCCAAAACATTCCTTACCCATCAGCTCTTGCCTGAAGAAACACATATATAATTTCTGCTAACCAGAAATCATAAAGGCATTTTTTTAATGTATCAGCACATTAAATTCTTTTATCTGAACAATATTTTACAGAGGAAATCATTACATAGTCTTCTTAAAAAATATCATTTTTATCTGGAAGAATATAAAGGGATGTGGAACTACCCTTGATTCCCTTTTGAAATTACAGTAAAGCATGCATTTGGACACCATACCACCAGTCTGAATGTTTCTAGGAGAGATGGTAAGAATATTCTCTTGGCATCGATGGCAATACATATAAATCATGTCTTGTATCTGACTTTGATAAAATAATTTCATTATCAATTAATTCTATTAAGGCACCATTTCATTTTTTGTCAGCGAATTACCTATTCCTAACTTCAAGTCATTACATGTTTCAGGGAAAATCTATTTATAAGTACTCATAAAGCAAACTAATTGAAAACTTAATTAAATAGAGTCCAGAATCTTAAACAAATGACAGATTCTTACTCCCTAGATTAAGCACACTAAGCAGGCAATGCTTCTTATGCAACTTTCCCAAACAGTCCAAATTGCCCTTGACATTGACTACTGAAACCACGTCATCCTCTGATAAAAAGTGGTATTCCAGTCCTGCTTGGCGACGACGGGAAACCCCAGGTCTGCTGTGGCCAGTGCTGGTCCCTGGCCATCGCAGAGGTTTTTTGCAGCCCCTTGCTGGTCCAAGCCCATGCTCCACAGGCACTGGGGGAATCCACCCTGCACCAGCTCACACAGAGTGATGGACAATCTTAGCACATCATGCCAAAAGCCACCCCTTCTCAGTTACTCTCTGGTTATCCTCTGCTGTGAGTTACTATACATGGCAGAATTCTCAATTTCATATGCTTCAAATAATTTTAAATTGCGGAGTCCCTTGGGAGGGACTGAGGATAATAAACCTCCTCCTCAGGCTCCAGGAACAGCCCCGCTGCGGCAGTACAGCAGAGCTTGTACCATGCACACTGGGACTGGCATGGCTTTGCAGGAGAGGCAGCAATTTAAGGAGGTGATGGCTGAGAACAATGGATTCAAGGAGATGATGGCCAGGAAAGTCATCCCCTCTGGGAACTACCCAGGCCAAGCCACGCCATGCTCCCCGCTGGCCCCTCCCATGACTAGCTGGTTGGCCACAGTGTTGCCTGGGGCTGCTGACCCTCCTCATGGCTCTGGCAGTGTAAGGACCGGTATTTCATATTTTCAGCCTCCCTCATTATTTGCTGCAATATTTTCATTGCCTGTACACATTGCCTGAACACTTAGTGAAATAATAAAGGTTATATATAAAGGCCTCGACTTTTTCAAACCAGCTGGTACCAAAGTCCATCATTAGATGCCTAAATCTGCTGCCCTTCTGAAATGTAACCTATTAACTTCAGGCCTAAATGTAGCAGCATATATAATGCCATACGTAACTCTTAAATGTCTGTCAATAAAAACTTAAAACTTCCATAAATGACATAGTGATGCTGCCTAACAAGCTACTTACTCCAGAGCTGGGAGGTGAGTGCACGGACACCACATCTGCTGCTGCTGCAGTGGCACCAGCAGCCACGACCTTGCAGACCATTTGTGTGCAGGGTACATGGGTCACTATGCAGGAGCTGAACAGTGACATGTTCATAATGTCACTGCACTCCAGTGTAAGTGAATTTCCTCCCCACCTCAAGGTGCTCTCCTTGGCACCATCCCCTCTATATAGCTCTGGGCACAGTGCCATGTCTGCCGCATTCCCTCCCAGCATGCAGCACTGTGTGCTCCTTACTGCACCTGCTGCTGTGCTGGGCAGAGAGTTAGGCTACAAGCACACAGTAAAATCAGAGTGAAGCCCACCATGCACAGCGGGGACAGTGGAGCCTAGATGAAGCCAGCTGAAATCCTCCCAAAATACTTGTGCCTGTGTCTTAGTGTTCGACTCTCAACTTTGCAAGGCATTTAACTGGCACTGGAAAAAAGGCTTCGAGCCTGAACCTGAGCCTGGATGCACTTGGGATCCTCAGGCCTTTAGGAAAAAAGCAATTTCTCATCATACAGAGCTCTTTGGAACAGAGACCTGTTTCAGAACCCCAATGGAAACAAAGCTGGAAGTTTCAAAGTAGTCTATTAATTCTCAAATGCATCAGCATAGAAAAATGAGCCAGTAGACCCAACACTCTCTTCATTTGCAAAGCAATTTCCAGTTTTCCTGTGATGTCTTGTGATTGCTTCACAGCACAGATATCATGCCTAAAAAAATGTATATTACCCTGTGACTGATACCCTGTGATTTTGTTGCAAGAAAACCTTGTTCTGCACCTTGCAGAAGCAAATATCTCAATGCAATAAATGTTCAGGCAATGGATGAACTTGGGAATTAGAAGAAAGACTGACTGGTGGTAGAAGTACCACTATCTAAGCATTTATATCGCTGAGAGTGAAGCAGCAGCAATGTTCAGCTTCTCATTCTGAGCTCATCCAGAGAACCCAGTAACTGAAAATTAAAATCTTTCACCAAGAAAAATATGCACTTGTCATTGCCGAATTAGAAGCTGGCAATAACAATGCTAGCAGATGTTCAGTTTCTTTAAATGCTATTTTATCTTTTGTGTGATTAATTTGCTACCTAAAAAAATCTCAACATGAAATTTTTTGGACTAAAAAAAACAACCCACCCATTCCAATACTAAACAGTAGTGTTGACATATCTTCTTAAATGGAATAGCTTTCTTTTTCAGATCATAGGCATAAGCATCATTGTAAAGGTTTAACGAGAATGAGGACAAGGACATCAAAACCAAAATGTGTTTGAATCATTGGTTACTTAACAAATAGCAAATATGTAGATCTGGGCTGATACAACTCAATGGCTGCAGTGAAATAACTCTGATGTTATAAATATAGAAGTGGTAGAGGTGAATTTTAAATTTTTCAATTAGTCAATTAGTTGAGCTTTTTTATCCTTATTCATCGTCACAACACTAAACAAATTGCAACTAGAAATCCATACATCAGTAGCGTTGCACAAAGATTACAAAAGTGTAGCCTTCAGCTTATTGTATTCAAATTGGTAGGGGCACTGGAATCATCATATAACATTAAGATATTCATGCGTAATTAATTCTTCCTATTTTACTTTCTGGGGGATAGAAAAGGAAAACAGGATGATCTTTTATGTAATGTACTAGTGCTATCATATGCTTACAGGTCTGGAAGTCAAATGTAGAGAGAAAAAAGAAACCATGAAGGTCTGAGTAAGCATGGAAAAGATGTTCCTGCCTACATCATATTGATCCTATCTGCAATCATGTGAATTGCTTCCTTCTCCCCTTGTTCCTATTGTCCCCTTCTCCTGTCATCCCATTTCTGCCCAGCCAAGGTGTCTCCAGCTGCCACAATCACAGACTTTGCTCTGCGTGATCTTCTGTGCCATCAGTTATACTCAGGTAAAGCTTTTAAAGGTGCAGATTTTGGATCTCCATTCAGTGGCCTCTCTCCTCTTCTGTAAGTGAACACTGTTTTTCCTAGCTGTGCAGATCCAGGGAAGAACACTTCACTGCAGCATGTAAAGGTGCTCTTGGATACTTGATGCATCTTCTCCAAATGTTTAATTTCTTTTTTTCTAGTCCTTTGCAACTCTGATGATGCACAAGAGGATCTTCACATCCGGCTTCTGTCTGACCTCAACATGCCATCCTGTGCTAGAGGGCTGTGCCTTGTTATGGATAAAAAATATTGTTTTTTCCACATGGCATTTATCATCTATGAGAGAAGACAGTGATGGCTAAGATAGGTATTCTGCAGGATTATCTTTTTTTCTGTGTTACCATAAGAGGCCAGCATGACACTTTGGCAGATGACTTATGCTGCTTGCTCTTCTTTATTGGAAAATCACCTTGTTCCATCAAATAAGGTAGTGTTTATTTATTCCCACTTTAAAATTCCACGCTGCAGGATGTCCAGTTAGTGCTTTAAATACCCTTGAAAAGAATTTAAAAGAACAATAAAGAAACTCTTCATCCAAACAGCACTAGCAGAACATTTTCATAGCTGTTTAAACCTTCAGCTAGATTAATTCTGCTCTTTTAGATATGTTTTGGTCTTTCACTAAATCAGCCCATCAGGTATGTAAAAACTATAATTTCTGAGCACAAGTTTTGTTTTCTCCCTATCTTATAAAGAAATACTTTAGGATTCTTCAAGAAAAAGAGAGATCTTTGCTCTGCAAGGAGAGTATGAGTACACTGAGGCACCCGGTCAGAATGGCAGGGGATGTTGTGGAGGCCCCAGGCATCTCTCAGTCTCTTGCATCACTGGTTAAATGGATCTTTTGGTTTTACAGCCTCCAGATTTCCTCCAGCTATTCAGACAACTATAATCATTTTGACATATGATTACAAGAACTTGTTTTTACCTCAAGCAAAATGATCTCCAGTAAGAATATGATCTTTTAGCTACTTAAATCTGTTTTCTAAACTGATGGTGAAACACTTTTATCATATCAAGGTAGGCTTTCTGGGAGGGATTCAGTTTCCTGAATGTGGATGTCTGGTGTCATTTTCAATGCTTTAGGCTGTTACACCTGGCTGTTGTTCTAAACAGTTGGGGGTTTGCTGTCATATTTGGTATCTAAACCAAGACTAGAAGTCTGTATTTAGATAGCTGAATGATTCATTCTGTTCTTTCCCTTAACATAATCTTAAAAGTTATTTAAACATCACAGCAAAGTTATTTTAACTCTGTATCTCTGTATTACTGTTCTCTTCCTTCTGCTCTACATAGTATTTTTCCATTTTATTTTCAGCATGCCTCTCTGTGAAGGGTAAAAACCTGACTAGACCTCTCCAGTGGAACTGTAACTGGAGAATGGTTACAACTTTCCTTCCTTATAAAAATATATTGTCCTTAACAACATCAAAACACGGGTATGTGTTCCTGAAAGAAAGAATTTTTTTAAAAACATCATAAAACACCATTTTAAATCACTTAAGTGTCCAAGAGGCTTGAAAGAATCATAGCTTACCATCTATCTAAATATACTTTCCTGAAAGTTTCTACTGGACGTTATTTTCTGAACCCTCAATTATTCCTCCAAATTCTTGACATGTCATGTGACAGAAAATACCTAAAGAAGCGTGGTCCAAAATGAAGAATTCAAGGATAGTGGTTTAATTTTATATTGAAGTTTTTTCCAGCTTACAAGTTTATAAATCCATTCCTTCCATTTATAAAGTTTGAAGGCAATAGGAACATGTCTTCAAACAATATTCAGATAACCTTATGGCCTCAGGATCAGCTTTATGTAGCAGCATTTCTCCACAACAGCAAATGAGTTTATTCTCAGAAGAGGAATGGATAAGCATTACACAGAGTAGACTGGCAGAGGAGAATGATGTGTCCACTTGACTACCTCTACTTTCTAGTTATTAAGCATTATTTGTAAAGTTAAATTCAACAGCTGAAAGTAAGGCTATTTTCTCCAGTAACTGGTATTAGAAAGGGTCCTGGAGACAGAAGTTAAATCAAGCTGCTGTTTTGCTGCAGCTGAAGTTACAAACAATATATATTGGAATGAGCAGGCATTTGGCATCACCTCCAGACTGGTAGAAAATGAAGTGTTTGCATTTCTAGAAATGCATAAATCATCCTTGCGATACCTGCAAGAAAATGCATGCAGGCTTAAAATGAACAGTGATATTTATGATGCAATATTATCTATTACAAACTACATTCATTATTCACTCTTCCCAAGAATAATTTTCAACATTTCCTTACGTATTCTTGCCCAAAACAAGCTGCAAGATGCTTGCATGTTTTCAGTATATCTTGATTAAATCACCATTTGTCCATATTTATAGAAAATTTCAGAACAGGCTTCACCATGTAAGTAAGCCTTATGTGGTACAGGCACATCATAATACATATTCTTAATTAAAAGCAGCAATTTTCAATTTTGGCTATAGGAAAAAATCAAGAGCTAAAGATGTAAGCAGAAAAAATACTGTTAATCAGAAATGTAATTTAGTATAAGAAAATATATTTCTTATGAAATTCAATGTCAAGGCCCATATCTAAAAGACACCTTAAGCACATAAGTAGAGTGACATTATACGTATGCTGGCAGCTATAGATACATCTTAACACCACATCCACATACAAAATTTGTGGACTCATTTTTGTTGTAATAGCAGATAATGCAAATTTGTTGTTGCATGTGACTCGGTGAGTCACATGAGATGACTGAGGGAGTGGAGCATCTCCCTTATGAGGAGCGGCTGAGGGAGCTGGGTCTCTTTAGCTTGGAGAAGAAGAGACTGAGGGGTGACCTCATTCATGTTTATAAATTTGTAAAGGGCGAGTGTCAGGAGAAAGGAGCCAGGCTCTTCTCAATGACAGCCAATGACAGGACAAGGGGCAATGGGAGCAAGCTGGAGCATAGGAACTTCAACCTGAAGATAAGGAAAAACTTTTTCACTGTGAGGGTGACAGAGCACTGGACCAGGCTGCCCAGAGAGGTTGTGGAGTCTCCTTCTCTGGAGACATTCAAGACCCACCTGGACGCGTTCCTGTGTGACCTAGTCTAGGTGATCCTGCTCTGGCAGGGGGGTTGGACTGGATGATCTTTCAAGGTCCCTTCCAACTCTTAATATTCTGTGATTCCGTGTGATTCTGTGAGAGGATTGATCACTGTTCTTATTAGCTGTCTGCATGCTCTGCAGAATAAGGATGCCTTTGAGGACTGAATATGAATAAATATAAACCAGGAGAGCAAAGCAGTCTTTCATTCATCCACTCACCCATCTTTTAGAGTGAGATGTGGATGATGAGTTGGATGAGAAATATAAACACTACACTTGTCCTGAGGATTATACAGTCTTGACAAATGAACAACAAGCAGTAAGACACAAGCCCCTGGTCAATCAAATACACTCACTAGAAAGTTGTGAAACAAGTTTAACACTACTACTTCTTACGCATATTTCTAAGACACTAGAGGAACTGACACATGCCCATTTCACCATTGAGCTGGTCCCATACTTAAAGCAATACTTCAGATGCTAGATGAAAATAGCCCAAGTTCAGCAAAAAGTTCTGAAGTGGTGACTCAGAGAAGTGAAAACATTCCTCCTTCGCCACTGTAAAGTCATATTCAACATACAAGGGAAGCATGGAAGGAAGCAGAGAGGAGAGGAACAGGGAAGCTCAGTGAGACATGAGGAAGAGAAGACAAGATACGAGAGAGAGAGGAACAGCAATCTCACTCCAGATCAGGTACAGGGTTGTTGCAGCCTTTAGGACAAGGGAGCAGGTAGTGATTTTTAAACAAGATTGTTACACTAATCCCACTGAAAATCAAAGACAACTTCCCACTTCGAGTGGGAGTAATCTAAATGCACCTGTCTACAGTGAGAATGCCAGTGTGTGGCAGAGCCAACGTGAGATGCAATCACAGTCGACAGAATTCAGCGCATGATTCATCTCATCCTAAGTAAATGCCTACTTTTGGTCACCTTAAACTCTCTTAACTCTGTACTGAGTTGATCTTCCAAGCTACAGTAGTAGCCAAGACAGCAGGTTCAAATGTAGGCATCTATGTTGCATAGCTCCACATTTAGTCAGAACAAATGTCAAACCTGACTCCATTGCATCCACTTGAATAATTGCAATGAAACAGATTACTTCTGATTATGAGCATTAGAGCAAGTCAGGGAATAATCCAGACTTAGAAATACATGACCAGAAATTTGGATTAGGAAAAAGAAGACAGTCTTAGCTGAAGTGTTGTGCACAAAATGAACTTACCCAGGCAGGGAGAGACATCTGGAGGCCTGAGGAACATCTTGTACGAATCCATAGACTACATTTCATGTCTTTTAACATGCTAAATAGACACATTGTCATTTTCAAACTTGAATAATGTTAGGAATAAAATTAGATTTTCTCCTGAACACTCATTGTATTCATGCTTGAAGTAGATTCTCTACATTTAGACTTTGCCATAGAAGTTGCTAAGTTATTTAACTAGTGGTGTTAGGGCAGAGTAAAGAAGTATCTTCAAAATAATCTAAATATCAGAGACATAATATTTTCTCCCATTGTCCCATCTTCTGCATAATTTGGGGAGTGATTCACTCTAAGCTCAGATGTTCCCTCATGCAGCAATGTAAGCATCTTTTACTGACATTGGATCAGTCAGCTCCTGTTCCCAATGGGAGACATATGTTCCCGCCGCCTTTGGTTTCTCACTTGCAGAGTTTCTATTTGGTTGTTTCTTCTCCAGCATAAAAAGTGTTTCATTTCTGTTTAACTATGAGTTGTCTTTTCATTCCAAGATCTCAACATCTATTAAAAACTTAATAAAAGTGTTACAAAACCCATGTGAGGTAGGAGAAGCACAGGTTAGATTTGTAGCAATGGATGAAACCTCAGGACTTTGTTCCAAGATGTAAAAACACCCTCTCAGATTGAAACTCATGATATACATTTTAGCAGACGAGAAGGATACATGGATATATATGGAAGCAGAAGGATATATCTGATCTGAGATAAACTGAATAAAATCTTTTATGGTCTCAAGCATTCTTTGATTTCTCCTGTCATCTAAAAAACAGGGATGTAAATGCTCCTGATTTAAAAATATAGCAAGAAAACCAGATGAAGAAGCAGATTAGTTAACAAGTGACAGTATTTCTCAAAGACTGCAAAGCAAAGCAATTCAAACAGTGCTCACACACTTTCTATTTCAAAACCTCAGAAGACAGGTAGAAAACTGTCTCCAATGTAACCAAATGTTTTATTACCTTCTGATGCTCAGGTAGGAGAAGGGGTGATTACATTGTAAATGGACAGAGAGCTAAACTCCTATTTTCTGTGCACCAAAACAGAGGGATACCCATCTCCTTGTTTCCTTCTCAAAAGTTATCCTTATTATTTGATTATGTGGAAAGAATCTGTAATTCAGAATATACACAAGTTTTTCTTCATCTCCTGTCATTATTCTTTGTTGCTATCTCTGCTTAAAGAAAACAGAATTCCCCTAAATTAATAAAATTAATCAATAAAACTAACCATAAATATTATAAATATTTGCTTTTATTTTGAATTATATTTGAATTTATTTTTACAAATCCACAGTAGATGATATTTATTAAAACTCTGGAATATAACCATGGCTAATTTTCCCCTGCAGGATTATGCCTTTGAACATGAAGAAATTGTTGGTCTCTCTGTTCATTTTTTATTTTTCACATTAATTAAAAACTTGTCCAGATGGCACTGTACAAATGTCTTTCATGCAGATTTCTGGCTTTGAAATGCAGCTACCCACCTCAAAATACAGCATTTCCGGCTGCTTGGGAAAATAGCTCTCCATGGTTCATTTTATGTATAGTATTATGCGGGGGAGAGAGTGTGTCACTTGGAGTAAAAGGAGGGGAGATTCATCTCCAAATCTCCCACTTTCCATTAAAAAATCCATATAACCATTTGTGTGTGCATATGTTTTGTACCTCGGGGGGTGTGTGTGTGTGTGTGTGTGTGTATGCATACATAGGTGCCTCAGAAGTAAGAATAACTGAGAAATTCATATTACCTTAATATAATGTCTACATATAATCCTCAGCCAGGTGGTTAATGAGAGCAGAAACCAGTAGCATCAACATATTTCACACCTCTTGAGGTAAGTGATTAAACAAACTTTAAATCCGCACCCAAGAAGTGCCAGAAAATGACATGCCCTCACTAGGCCAGATTTCCCCACTCAGGAGGACTCTGAGAAAGCATGCAAGCAAATAAATCATTACTCAGGGAAAGACAAAATGGTGGTACATTTCGCACACAGTAAATCCCCCTTTGTTGTTCACCCACCTCCAGATGCCCCTCACCCAAGAGAAGCTACCTATCTTCAGGGATCTCTTGGCGCCCACAATCTGCCCTCTCAGCCTCACCAGGTTGCTGTCCTGTCCCCCCCAGCTCAAGGACACTCCCATGGGTGTTTGGATCACTGCAGTCCTCTCCTGGGTTCGGTAGGTGTCCTGCCGTCCTCCACACCAACACTCCTGTTCTGGTTGCACTCAAGGAGGCCTCACGCTAAGGCATTTCTCACCAAAGAGTCTGCTACTTGTCACTGTCTCTTACACTGAAATCCCCCTCGCAATGGAAACATCATCGAGGGCTGTGTAACAGAGCACTGCTTGCCCAGGTATGAGGTCTTTGCCACAAGCTAAAATCACATTCTCTTTTTCAAAGCCAACCTTCCTGCAAAACCCAACCTGCCTGTGGTGGCTCCCCAGACATTACCAGAGGAACTATTGGTAATTAGTTAATGTAAACCAAGGCCTTTATGGTCCTGCTTTCTCCTTTTCACCAACGGTGGGGTAAAGACCTCTTTGCTTTCTTGATTGGATAGATAGGCGTGTATATGTAGTTATTACAAACAAATATTGATTTCCCATAAATAATGTATTATGAGCTGAGTGACTGCTTTTTTTATACCATGCCTGGAGTCCTGTCTGCATATTGTGGATTTTACTATCATTGCAGTTCTGTTGCATGCATAACATAGTAACCAGATAGAAATGACTTTGATGTGTTAAGAACAGAAAACCATAAAATATTTTCTTTAGGAGCACATGACTCTTTAAGACTTCTGTTTGTGAAGGAGTCAACACAGTGTGCTATCCCTATCTGAATACACAGCTTCAAAACACACTGCATATAAAGCTACAGGAGAGATGGTTTGACATAGAGAATGACGTCATATTTCCTTCCTTGCCTCCTAACTAAAGGAAAACGAAACCATCAGGCCATGATTCAGTTTCCTTTATTGATTCCAGATACCTCCATTAAGCTCGGTCTTAAGAAGAGGCATTGCTCCATCCACCAGTGCTATCAAAAGAGGACAGCAAATAGAAAGTCCTTAGGAATATGAACAGTGGTTATGTGACAAGAAAAAGAACGTTAAAAGCCCTAACCATATCTGATGACTTAGATGTTTACTGCTCTGTGGGTGTTTGGTCTGCAGTGCCTGCCACTGATATCAATAGAGTTCTTGTTTAAAAACCGCAGGTTGCATTCTCAAAATTCAGGGAGTAGGCTGGCCTTTAAAGGTTTGACTGTTGAAAAAGATGAAATATTTTTCCTTCTAGTTTCACCCTGATAACACCCCCTTGGAAAGCAAACAGGTTCAAATCATTGGACATTGGAGAGGAAAATGTCTAGGCAGATCACCTACCTCATTCACGTAGCCTCATGAAGGGTTGCTCCTTAAGGCTTATATTCTAGTATTTTGTTCAAACTGTTTTTCAATATTTGAACATGAAATGTTGCCCTTTGGAAGAGTCTGCCAGATCTGTCAGGGCCTGTATTACTGTAATTAGTCTTCTATTTCCCCTTTCGTTCATCTACCCCAGGTTTTAGGCCGTTGTACCCCACCAGTTTTTTTCCATTTCTTGCAGAAAATATTCTATGAGGAATCTTACTACTACTAGGAGATGGGGAAGAACAGTGAGAAATCCTGGTCTATTTAAAGTTGTTTACAAAAATACTATAGTGATTTTAATGGGACCAGGACAAGACACATGGGCAAGTCTTTGCTCCACACACACATAAATTCATCACGGTATTCAGCTTAAGGGACTGGAGGAGAAAGGAAGAGAAAGAGGAGGGAAGCTCCACCTTGTGCCCTCTTGTATCTAGGCTGTTACAGCTGATAATTTAGATACAAATGCCACTATCAGCAGTCTGCATGGACCCTAGCACTTCTTCAAAACCCCACTGAGATACCTTCCTGGCGTATCTTACTCTGCTGCTATGACTTATGAGCTCTCTTCCCTCATGCCAATTGATCTCCCCAAGTTGGGTATGAAGATTTTATTTTTCTCATAAGTCACCACTTGCCCATTTCAGCTGCTTAAAGGAATGGAATGAGGAACAAGGCTCAAGCCTCTATTCTTTTGTCTTAATTTTGGTGTCTTGATTTTGGTGCTAATGTGTTGTCTGGTTTGTAACAAGTTATACAAACTCCCCATGTTTCAGCTTCTCTGCCTTTAAAATGGGAATAATGATTTCAGCTTTTTTATGTGCTTTGAAATATTTGGACATAAAGCACTACCAAGAGAAGAAGGTTTTTATTATTTTTTTAATATTTTGTCTTTTTAATACAGGCTCATTCCAGAAGTTATCACCATTACTTCTCTAATGTGAACACTTCTTCGCTGTTGTTGAAAATACTCAACACTTTGCTGATAATATAGAATCTCTGTCTACTATTCCTGATAATTTCTATAAAATCTCATTCTGTCACCAGCAATATATATTTTACTGAAGAGCGTGTGCCCTTGTCTTGTCAGAAACTGCAGCCTTCACTTTCTTCTTTCACCCATAGTTTTATGTGTAATGCAACAGCCATGAGTAATTTTTGCTTCCAGATCCAGCATAAAGAAAAATCACTAGTTTAAGGGACAAGATATTATTTCCTCATATTATGTTGCACTCCCTTTTTTTTCTGCACTATCCTCTGACCTTTCAATTCCTTGCTTAAAAACTCCTTTGTGATTTCTTTATTTCTCCCCTAAGCAGCCTCTGATTTTCAGGTTGGCTTCTCTGTAGAGTACTCCATCATCTCACTCTTCCTTTACATTCCTTCCTTCCATAGGCAGTATTTTGCAGTTTGTGCTGGACATCTGATAGACTACAAGTCCCAGATCAAATGTGTGATTACTGGAGGTGAATTCCTGTCTTTCTGTGTAAGTGAGCAGGAAGGTGATGAGAATAACCACCCAGGAAAGTGCCTGGAAAGGGTAATGACAGGAATCAGTCATGTGGATGATGCCTGACACTCAGCAGCCACAGAGCACTCAGGGCTGCAGCCTCTAGTCCGTGGGGTCACCTGAGGAGAAATACATCCTTAATGTTTCAGGGGTGGCTGTGGTGGGAAATGAATGGAGACTTTGGCTCTTGCAAGTGTGAGTAATGGTATTTCCCCATCAGTGGGCAGACATCTGTGGGAAAATGTGGCAGTCCCAGGCCCATTGTGGGGAAGTGGTGTTTGGGTTCTGTCACAGCTCCTTCAGAAGATGCCACACAGCTCAGTGCTCAGTTATGGACCCATGCGGGGAGACAGGAGTCATCTCCATACCCCAGCATCCAACAACTTAGACACTTACAGTGGAATCCAAGTGTCTGGCTATAGCAGCTAGTCTGCTGTGGACAGAGTAAGTCCAGCTCATAGACGTACCACTGTGCAACCTGAGCCCAGATTGCTGAGAAAGAGCTGTGAAAAAGTCAGTGGAATGCTAGAAAAAGAAAGGTAAAGGGTAGGTGTGTTGAGATGGGGGCAGTCAGTCGCTCAAGGATTCAAGAGGAAAAGTGGCCAAGTACAAGCTCCTGAAGGAGGAAAGCAGGGAGGCTGGTCAGGACGAATGGCAAAGCCTGGGCTCATCAGCATTGGTCAGGTCTCCAGCTCGAGTCACTGGTGTGGGCAGAGCGAGTGGGAGACGGCAGCTCTGTGACATCCAGACCTGGCCCTTCACCTCCCGGTGCCCCTGAGGCCAGCAAAGGCTCCACAGGTGCCGCAACCTGACAGCTGGTTAAATTCTACTTGTCCTTCATGTCTGTTAGCCCAAAAGTAATTGACTTACACTTCTAAGTTGCATTTCTCCTACTTGCAGTCTTTTTGCACATAGCTAAAAATGTCCACACAAGCTGACCCAAAAATACAAGCTACATCAACCGTGTTTTTCAAGTGGCCAACAGCACACCCTTCCAGCCCTGCTTCTCCAGATGACCCTTTGCTCTAAGACGGAGGAGTGACTGCTTTTGTTCTTGCTCACAAGCTCTCGTTATCCAAACCATGATTTCATGTACTCAGATATGGGAAGCAGAAAACTTCAGTGAGGATTTAATCTCCGCTTGACAATTCTGATACATAATATCACACATCCATGGTTTCTTCATCTCCTTGTAAATTTATTTACTTATTCTGTCTTTTATTAATGCACAATGTTAGTGAAGCAACCAAAGTAGAACTAAATTGCTTTCCTATCTACTTTTGCTTTATAAATCAATAGATCTGTAACAGTAATGTGTTTTAAACATGCAGAAATGCTGGATACTTCTTATAGTGAGTTCTCCAAACATTTGCTTGCTATCCTCAGAAAACTTACATTCTCTAAGTAAAAAAAAAACCTACTTTTTTTCTTTTGCACTTTATATAAAAGCTTAGCTTTGCCTCTTCATTCACTTCTATAACCTTTGTTATTTTTCACAGACCTGTACATGGGTCCATATGTTTTCTTTAATAGGTTTTAAATTTTCCTGCAGCCCCTTGCTATCAGCTCCCTAGCCAATTTACTTTACTCAGTAATATGATCTATTTGAGTGGAAATGGGAACTTTATGCAATAGTCTCCCGAGACTTCTCTGAATATATTATGCTCTGAGCCATGCTGGCTGGAGTGCACCTTTATCTTAGAAGCTGTGCAGCACTTGCACAGGGAGCTCTGGAAACACAAGGTCCTGTGACTGTGCAGGGCAAGGAGTTTAAGATACTGTGAACACAAGATCACTGAAGAACTCTGAGTATATGTCACTAAACTGAAAGAAATTAAAAGAATAAAAATCTTTAGGGGAACACTCTGCTGAGGATCCCATTCAGCACTGGAAAATTTCCTGAACTAATAGGAGCAAGTAGAACATTTTAAACCCATCCGTCATCATCCCATGATGGGATGCACCATTCAGAAAACTCATTGCAGTTTTGCTTTGTTTCTGTGATGTCTTCACGGCTGGTCTCGTCCTCAGCCATGATACAAATACAAGCATAGCTTGATCGGGTGAAACCACTTATAGATCCTCACAAGCCTCCTTCCAGTCTGAGCATAGCTTTCTGAGAACAGGAAAGCCATATACCTCTATTTCAGATACTCATTTATAGTTGGGTCAACTGGAAGAGAGCTTGAAGCAGGTCTAGAGCATGGTTCAAATTTAATCCCGTCTATCCCAACTGAGACACCTTTATCAGTCTACTGTCACATCCCATATTATCACTGCATTACTACCAGTGCCCTGCTCAGTCTCTGAAATAGCTGTGTGATGTGGTAGGCTGTAGCAAAGAGAATAAGGCTCATCAGCCCTGACAGTCTACTCCAGTCTTTTATTCCTGTCCCACTGTGTGTCCATCACTCCGTATTTTAGCTTTATGTAGCCGTTTCTTTCTGTGACAAATGTTCTTACTTCCTGCCCTTGCTTGATTAATCTTTTCACCAGCTGTATTTGTGTTTGCAGAGTATGTGTTGCTATGCATTCATTTCACCACCTCCACACCTCAGATCATTGGCAACAATGACTTACATTCTTTAAACAAAAAATCTGTTAACTCTTTGCATCCAAAGAAAAAGAAACATCAGTATTATGTATTGTGACTAGACAAGGATTTTTCTGTAAGTCCATGCACTCTAGGAGGCCAGCATCCAGGGGACAGCGTCACCTGGGAAGACATAAGAACAGACAGCACTTGGCTTGACAGAGTCGCAATTCCCTGTTTGCTCCTTACTTTGTGGGATTGTAATTAATAGCACCAAATTAATATACTTGCCCAACACAAGCTGGCACACAATGGGGAGGAGAGTGGGTGGCAGAGCAGCAAGACTTTTATGTGTGGTTAATAACAAGTGACTAAGTTCTAGCAAGTGCTCAAGAATAAGTGCTGTAACTCCTGGGTTTTGACAGATCAATGACATGGCCATTTGTTGTGTCCTGACAACAATTTCCTGGCTTTGTATCAGCTATCAGAAAGAAACTGCCCACCCAAGGCCTTGGCAGATGGTGCTGGGGCCCAGGAGAGGTGCTCGCTTTCTTCCAGGCTGCATTGCTGGGGCTGAGCACCACATTTTGTCCTGTCAGTCATGTAATTAAGACTTGTCTATTGGATGTGGCAGGTGCAGCTTGCCATGTCGGTGGCCAGTATTTGTATATTCCTATCCTGCTGCTTCCCAAATGGAAATGTGCAAAAGCCTTAAAGAGAGCTTGTTTCTGTCTTGGCTTTTGCTTTAACGTATTTGAACAATATACAGATAGGCTTTTTTGTTTATTTGATTAGGTTTTATTTGCTCCTTTATATTTATTTCAAAGAGGACATTGTTACAAAAAGCTCCAAGGACATTCTGTGCTGTTTTCTCCACTCCGTAATTTTCTCCTTACAATTTTTCTTCAAAAAGTGAATAATACACCATTCAAGGCACTGAAACTGAGCTCTGCTAATGGAAACCCTGCCTGGAGCTGTTTCGAAGCAGTGGTCCAAACCAGCCCACAGCATTGAGTAATCTGTGAGAGGGGTAGCGGGAGTCTCCTGGTATTGCCATGTCCTGACAAGTAATTCTGACATTCATGGGAGTTATTGTCACAAAGATTTGAACTTACTGTTCTGGGTCTTTTGAGTCTGAGCAGGTTTTCTCTTCAAAACTTTGACTTGTTAGCCTAATGCAGTGTTTCAGAACTGGCAAAGTGTCCTTGCACGGAATCACTCTGTCCTCTGATGCCAGGACAAATTTCTTCAGGCAGCCTGTCCTTCTCTCTTTTTCCTTCCACTTTCCCTCTTGTGCCCCTGCTTTCCTGCCCAGTAGCCGTGCAGGCAGGTGCTGCTCACTTCTATTTCTGTGAAGGTTTGTACCAACTGGTCATTCATTTTATTATGTATTTTTGGCAACTGTATTTTTTAACAGTTATTTATGACTGCCAAAAAGAGTGTGTGGAGAGTCAACCAACGTGGAGCAAGTTCCTTAGATTTTCCTGTAAGTCTTGGAGCAAGGAGAACGTTTATTGAAGTCTTGGCTCTGGGAGTGGTGCGATCATTTGAGAATCTCATTTTATCTTCCATGGAGTCAGTTATGAGCTCCCGTGATCATGGAAAAAAAGCCCGGGTGACGATCGGGCCAGACACATGCCCCAGAGCAACCTCAGCAGGCTGGCTTCACAGAAGCTCCCCTCCAAACCCGTGACCCAAGGGCAAGGAAAGGAAGGGGCTGATCGGGAAGGTTTGCACTCCAGCAGCAACACCTATCAGACAGCGCCCGGGCATCCCCAGGCCCCCAGCCAGGAGGCGCTGGCG
>NW_010184698.1:9431-64556 GCF_000695765.1 Mesitornis unicolor | reverse complement strand
CTTTGAACAACCTGGTCTAGTGGGAGGTATCTCTGCCCATGGTGTTGGGGTTGGACTGGATGATCTTTAAGGTCCCTTCCAACTCAACTCTTTCTATGATTGTATTATTATGTATAGTGTTGTACAATAAAGTGCAGACAATAGCAGGACTCAAGAATCCTAGAGGGCTGTGTGGACTCATGCTGTAGTGACTAAAGGAAGGACTATGACCTCTTTGTTAAAAGCTCTTGAGATGCACCCACAGGCTCTGTATAACCAAAACAACTTACTTTTAGAGCTTATCATACAAATGTCAAACACTCAAAACCTTAATGAAGGCACTATTTTTTTCCACTCTCATAAAACCAAAGTCATAATAAGCTGTGCACACACAGGTTATATTGCAGCCTTTTTTAAGCACAAAGATATCTCCAAAGCCAGAAGTGGGACATCACTTGAGCATTTTGTTAATGTAACAGGTTGTGCTTCATGGTTAATTACTTTAGTGTTAATCCATAGGAAGATATTCACAGCCTGTAAGTACATGTGAGAGCTAGAATCAGTTTCAAAGATGACAATACCTATATACCTGCTTACACAAGTTTGTGCATTCGATATTTGTTTTGTTTTGACACACTTATTGAATATTCTTGTCTGAACAAAAATTATGGCAGATCTTTTATTAAGAATGGAAGGAATGAATATGGCAGAGGTGAAATATTAACGTTGCCTCTTTCTGATTTTCTTTACTTTCGACTTCTCATCTGAAGTATAGTCCTTCTTGCATTAGATGCCTGACTTTTCTGTTAATCACTGCTTCTCTGGCTGTCCTCCCACACTGGAGTACAGGATATACCCACAATTCATTCTTACATCTAACTCTACTGGCCATGAAACCATCAGAAGAGGTCCAGGACCTGGGCAGATAGAGCTCCTGTTAAAATGCAAAAACATTATAAGATGTCTTCAGGAGGCAGAGGTAAGTTGTAAAGCTCAGCAAAGAGGCATCTTCTCAGATCGTTATATACAGAAAAGAAATACTTTTCCTCTTTCTTGGACACTGTCATTGGTTCTTTCCAAATACTATTGACTATACTAAGACCTCTGCAAACAGATCACTCAAGATTTCTTCCTCAAACTCCTCAACAGGATGGGGTCATATAGACCTCTGGAAATCTGATCTATGACTATGCCAGTTGAAAATCTGATTTCTTTGCCCTGGGGAAATTGGGTTCTACTAAAACATGAGATTTTTCTGCCTCTCTTCCCTAAGTATGAGCAAGAGCCTTTTGACAATCAAACTAGATATTAATAGCATTCTATGAATTGATACAGATAATACTAAAAATGCAACTGGGTTTTCCACTAGTAGCTAGATGTAGGAACACTAATACTGGCATCAGTTGTGATTTTCTTGTTGTCAGTTGTTGGTATGAGGCCAATAAATATAGCCACTTATTGTATTGCTTTTAATCTGGAATTGCTTTGCAAAATGCAGTAGAGAGCAAGAATTAAGGTGCTAAAATTAGTTTGCACTGCAGTAGTAACAAATTAAAAATGGCACACTGTTACACTAAGCAGGTACAGTTCTGCCAATTGATTTATGAGGTCATGAGTAAAAGAATTTATCACCTGGCATTATCTCTGCCCAGATTTAATGCCTGCTCTGTCATCAACGCACAAAAAAAATATAAGGGTAGATAAAGGTCTTTTCCAAAGACAGGGGCTGTTTACAAAGGAGTGTTTCTCTCTAAGATACCTTAACAAAATAATATCCTCAGTGGCCTAAATCTTGCAGCACAGTGAGAAATCTGTATGGTAATAGCTTTTGGCTTCAGACAAATATTTTTAAATTCATTGTCAAATAATGAGAGGACTATCATGCTACCTACAGCTGTAAGGAGCATGCTAAGCTCTGGACTGTCTGGCATCTTTTCTTCCCCTTTCTGCCTCCTGGTAGCACAGTTTTAATGGCAAACTGAGATCCTTTGCTGAAGTTCAAAACTATATGTTCACCATTAACGCAAAGTCTTCTTTCAAAAATATGCACTGACAAAGGACAGGTAACTACTTTGGTTCCAGTATAAGAAGTCATAGGAAAAGAGAGAAAGGAAAAAGGTAGCTCTTGATTTATGGTGAGGGTTCATCTTGTTTAAAAAAAATAAAGTGATCATACTATCAGTAGTACTTTAATGTAAGAACCTCTGCCAAATTTCACCTCAGAGGTGACTGCACCTCAGTGACAGGGGAATATGTCCCTCTCTGCTATATGCTGAATACATTCAAATATTTCCTGGATTGGAAGAGAGTTTGTAAACAAAAGGGTTTATCATAATGGCATTCATCTGAAGAGAAACAGGAATAAGCATGTACTGAGAAGTTCATCAGCATTACCAGCTTCTACTCTCATTGTAATTCCTGATACAAGAATGACTTGGGTGTCTTCCACTTCCACTATGCATAGACACTAAAATCACAAAAACTCTAACTCTTAGTCTTACAATAGACAATTAATGCCCTATTTACTGCTCAGAGTCCATGAAATTCATTGCTGAAAAAATATCAGGTGATACACATTTTAAAAGGGAGGATGAGGAATTCCAGAGGCTTTATTAAATCCTAGTGACAAGGTTCAAGATTATTAACTCCTAAGAAAGAATTCCAACATCACCTCATTTAGAATTATGCTAAATACAAATCAGTACAACCAAAGTTGTAAAACTAAAGTCAAAAGTCAAAAAAATGTTTAAATTTTTAAACTCTTAGTAAATCTTAAGGACCCACTAAATTCAAAACCTGCTTAAGGTCACATAAATTTCTGTGGTCAGACTGGGGGAATGAAAGTCTATTTTATGTGTTTTGCTGAGTTGTATGTTGCTACACTTCGTAGAAGACCTGAACTTTGCTAGTGGCCAGTTTATTCTTAATTAAAACACAGTCTTCCTCTCTGACCACACTCAGATTCGGAAAAGATCAGCTTTGCAATAGCTCATTTCTGATTAGAAGTCATACAGTCCTAATGGAGTACAGTAAAAAGTGCATGACCTTCAGCTGTCTGTTACTGTACAATCATTCACCTGCAATTAATAACTTGGATATATTTTAATTGAAAACTATTAAAAATGTTAAGGGACCTGCGTACTTTTTCTGTTTCCTAATTTTAACCACCAACAAAGCAAATACAGGCATTACTTGAAACTGCATTCTAGAGACTTTGAAACATAAATGATAGTGCGATAGAAAAGAATAGTGTTAGGAATTTGATCTGGGGTGGGGGTGAGGGTGTAGGTAAGACATTTCAATCCACCTACTAGGGCCTTAAGTCTAGTTTAATTTTACTACTAAATTCAAACATTCCATGATAATGCAAAAACCTTTAATCTCTCTCACATAGTCACTGTACTCGAGAAACTTGTTAACAGTTGGTATTTCGTATATAGAATTATTTTGCTCCCATATGTACAACAAAATGGGACTAAAAGAGTTTCATAGACTCTATGGCAGTTAAGGAAAATGAGAACTTCTGTACATGTGGCCATTAGTTTTCATTCAATAAGGTGGGATTTTTCATTTCATAAGTGGTTGCTGTTCAGCAATCCAGACTTTGTGTCAGATTTTGCAACTAAGACCAAGCAAATCTTAGGCCCATCGAAACACAGTAATTTTAGAAGATATTTGTCTTATGCACAGCACAGACATGGATCTTCCTCCACATCCCACCAAAACTATTACTGAAAAAGATTGTGTTATTATGTACATTTCTCAATAACAATACTAGCCTTTTCTCTTCTAATATGCAATAAGAGAGTAAAAATGTCTTTACTTCTCAGAGTAAGCACTGCTCTATAGTACTGAAATAGTCGCTGCAGTGATTTCTCAAGTCAAAGTCAAGCCTGCTTTCTTCGCTCCTGACCCAGGATAGCATACTGGATCATACCCAACATCTACAGTCTCACCATCTTCAGCTGGGCTGCTCAGCCTCTTATACAACTTTACATCACGAAATCCTCTTTCAAAAGCTCTTAACCTGAAGCCTTTAAACATGAGGACATTCAACTACGTGCAGCAACACGGTGTAATACAGGACCTGGGAAAACACTTCAAATCCTAGTGTGTGTAAAATCAGCTTCAAGGAGCTAGGACTTGACAAATGTGGCTATGCTTAATCACAGGCTTGTGCTGTCAGCAGGGTTGGAAATTTGGGAAAGTGAAAAGGAGCATTCCCATTATCATTTTTTCCCATCAAACACATGTCCACCTTTCTACTTGTAACTAGCCATTACACTGAGTGGATAGGATGAGAATGTATGCTGTGACTGTCTGTACTGGCTTGTTCAAAGGTAACCCAGAGATCCTGCCCTGAGAGAGTGTGAAATTGTCCTGCTTGAAATTGCCCACAGCACTGGGCTTTGGAGTCTTCCTACTGCAAATAATGTAAAATATCAAAATCAGCATTTCTTGAAGCACCAGAAGAGCCCCAGTGCATTTCATATATCCAAGCTCTTGGCTTTACATCCGTAACCAAGGCAGAACAACACCCCATAGGTCCCTGTTGGAATATTAGTTGAATATTGACACAGGAGAACATATAATGGCCAGTTAATATATGAATCACTGGCAAGTACTGAAATAAACATATGCTGCTTGTATATAAACACAGGTAAAGTGCGTAGGTATATTAATGGGTGTCCATGCATCTCTTAGGCATACACACACATGTAGGTAATTGAGACATCATTACTGTGTACACAAGGGGCACAAGTAAACTGAACTCCCACACACCTTTTGATATAGAAAGTCAGTATTTTGTAGTAATTAGTGGCTAATTTGTATTGACACGGGTCCACTTGGAAAGTTACTGTGGTTCCCTGATGTGCTCTAACTCATTGAGTTTCAGTAAGGGTAAGGGCCACTGAGCCTGTGCTACTGGTTATTTCTGTAAGAAGAAAGAGGTTTCAAAGAGCAAATTAATCTCCAAACCTAGTTTTTCATCTCACCAGTGAACATGCTGTCTGGCCTTTGTTTTTTTGTATCCCACACCTTTTGTTATTTCTAGGCTTCTCTAAGAAACCCCAGCAGGAGAAGAGGTCACAGTGCCATAAAATTACTACTGCTTATGAATAATTTATTTTTAATTTCTGTATTTTAGAACATCTCTTTGTGCTGTTGATCCCACTTTTCTCCCTCCCATTCACAAATGATATTTTATTACTCCACTCTATTCTAAGAAAAATCTTTCAGCAGCCAGCTTCTAATGATGCAAAAGTCCCAGTAGAATGCAAAAGTATACAACAGGGCAACTGCGTGGATCTCAGGGAGGCGTGGAAAGAGAGAAAATACCTCTAGATACAGATATTAACCAAACAAAAAGATATACAGGATTAAAGCCAAATATCTGAGGAAGCTGGCAATGCATTCAAATCATTGTTCTATTTGAGTCACTTGTTCACTTCTAGTCCTCAGTGCTCACAGATTAAAAGTGTTACCATTAACATACTGACAATCAGACAAGGAGATGCTTTCAGGCAATTCCTTGTGCTGGACATTGTTTTGTAGTCTGTTTGGCTAGGAGTGACTAATAACTGAGCTACCATCTCCTCTGTGAGAGGTGTTTCTTTCAGACGAAATGTGAAGCTACACAGGTGTTGACCAGTTCTGACTTCTCCTGCACTACTTATATTTCATATCGAAACAAGGAAATACTTACCTAGGCTGCTGCTTTGTCACCTTTTCCAAAGTGATTTTGGATCCCATCAAGATGTGAAATTTCTTAATAGGCATGAGAAAAAAGAAATTGCAGCAAAGGGCTAATGTCAAAATGCAGCAGTCATTCTTATATGCACAGGTAGGCACACATTGTGAATAATCTTTCTAAAGACAGTGAAGGAACTGCACCCAAGAATTTTGTGGTGGTGCAGAGGTGAAACTCAGTTATAGATGCCCTTGTCTTTAATTCTCGTGCATTCATATCTGAAACAATGATTATTCTCCAAGACTTTACAGCCCAGGGAGCATCTGGGAAAACAAACCTTACAAAACGAAAGGTAACGAAAGCCATACCGGGAAGATATAATGAAAGAAAGAGTCAAAACAACATCCCAGTGGAAAAACTCGCATGACAGATCTGAAAGGCCAATATACATGAGAAAATAAAAGTTACTTTTTTAATCCTTGCTTATATGTTTTCAGAAAGGAATACAAATAATGAATACCTGTGTAACTATACCAAGTGTTTTCAGGAGTGCATTTTCAGGAAAAGGTTCAATTGATATTTTAATTACCTAGATTACTAAGATATGGCAGATGTCATTTTTCACTGTACTGTAGTACTTCATTTCAGGGCCAGTGGGTAGCCATAGCAAGAGCTCCTGAGAACTCCACTGAACCCCATGGAGGCAGTTAGAGTTCATACGTATCTATCTATCTTCATATAAAGATATTAAAGTTTGTCTTGTAGTTGTTTCTCAAATCCATTCCACTCTGGTTGATCAGAGGCATGTAATGTGACTGCAGGATGGCCTTGTAGTAGGATGTTTGAGTATTACAGGAGCCGCCTTCTGTTGCCAAGCGTTGCTTCTGCTTCCATGCATTTTATCATACAGCAGCATCCTCTCTTAGTCAGCATAGCACAAGTAATAAAATGAACAATGTCCTTCAGGGCTGAGGCTTATGTGCTATCACTAATTAGCTTACAAGGCTTCCCACCCTAAGGAATGCAGGAGGTAGACCTGGGAGTTAGTGGCTTGGAGATTAAATTTATATTATGCATGTGGATGTAATGTATTTAATATGTATTTCCCAGTACATTCACAGGAAATCTCCAAAGATTCACACGACTAGTAATGATTGCTTTATCTAGGCTAAGGCACCAAAAGGAACAAAAGGAATATTTTAAACAGGAATTCCCCTCCTTCAAAATTGGACAACCAACAATAGACAGCAGCTCAAAAGTTCATCATGCCTTTAAGTTCAGCAAAGCAACTCTTTGCTGATGATGGGCAGAGGGAAAGGGAGAGGAAGAAGGAGAAGAGATAAAAACTCAAAATGGCATGGATCAAGGCAGCAGCTCTGAGCATGTGTCATGAGACAAAATATTCCAAAATATTCCTAAATGCTGACATTCTTTCCCCATTTATCATTTGATTCTTTCACCTTTCTCAGCATCCCAGTGAAGAGCAAAGGCCAAGATTATGTCACTTTGCAGATCTATATCGATGAATATCTTTGCAGAAACTTAGTTAAAAGTGAGCTGCCTTGACACAGATCTTGCCAGTAGACTTATCCTCCATCATTCCCACCATGTATGTATGTACTGCTTATTCTACATATGAAAGGTTTTGTATATATTTCCACAGGAGACTCTTTGATATTACTTGTCAGCCATCCTTTTTAGATTGCTTTGCTCCTGACACCAAAAGTCAAGAACAGCTCAGGAAAATTCTGTCATAACTCCCTTGGTACAGCAATATCTGATCCAGGATACCAAAGATTGTATTCCTTCGGGTCCTGCCTGTCCTACTGGTAACAGTAGAATTAGAGATCTTTGTGATAGGCAGGCCCTACACTTGATTAGAATAAACTCTCACTTGTCAGCACTTCCCTTCTTCCAATGTCAATGAATAAAAATTTAAACCATTTGAGAAAGACAATTCTGAATAAATTTGTTTTGTCTAATTACCAACCTCCCAAAACTCTACCTCTCCAAGCACCAAAAAATCTCCAGTGAACATAAACCCACATCAAAAGATACTACTGCATTAGTTTGTTGTTATATCTCTGGCCCTTCCTTTGGTAATATGCCATGAAAAAAACACATCTGAGAAGCTTAGAACAATTAAAAAGAAATGGTTTGCTGCAGAGATGCACTACTCACCTTGGGGATTTTGGTGCTGTTTAAATAATGCCCAAGGTTAAGAAAATATGGGGTATAATAAAGGGAAAAATTGGCGAGCATTCTGGCCTTTATCAGGATAGAGCCATCCTATGGTACCTCTGTTGACCCAAAGCAGGAACACCTTACAAAGCCTGAGGATGCTGACCAAAGTCAGTAGCACCACTTGCAGAGTAAAAGGTTACTCTATAGGAGTAAGAATGCTACAGGCTAAGCATAGCTGAAATATTCCACACAGTGTTTAATTAGCCTGGGTTGGTGGGTACTCCTGCTGATAAGCTGTCACAGTTGGAAGATCCTAGAGCAGAGCAAACAGGTATGGAAGCAATTGCATTGCATAGGAAATGAATTCCAATTGTTTCTGGCTGAAGTTTGCCTGTTTGAAATTTCTCACCATGGAAGAGAAATAATTAAGTCCTGAATGTTCCTGACTGTGGGTGGATGATGTTACTTTTTGTCTCAGACAAATTTTAGAGTACCCAAAGATATATAAAGCCATGTAGAAAAGTACTTGTGTGAGCAGGTCTTATGAGGTCTTAAACATGGTGCTCCAAAAATACTTTTTGCTTATCACATAATTTGAGTGATGGATTTGTGGTTATTGAGGTGACAAAAAAGTAAAAAAGTAAAAAAATAATCTCAAGTTTCCATCTGTTATTCACAATAAGCCTGCAAAACATCTCTGAATACCAAAATGAACTTTTCATGAAAAGCTTTTCTAACAAGCTGAAATGTTAGATGCACAGAAGCAGACCATCAATGATTCCTCAGGAATACCCATGACTAGGCTCTGCTAATCCATAAAGTTTCATTTGTCTAACTCTGTCACTATATCCAATTTGCATGTCTAGAAACAAAACTTAGAGTTATTCTGGCCTCAGCTACAGTTTACAAGATGCCCTGGAGAAGTCAAATCCTTAGGAAATGCAGCATAGCTGTCTCCATCATCTATAATAATTATAAGGACAATGGTTGCAGGGAAAACCACCGAAATGTTATGAAATATGATTACACAGCAAAAAAAATGGTTATACATAACTTCATTCAGCTTCTTGTTGCTTAACTTTTCTGCTACAGGTCTCAATGACAGTGGCCTTTAATATTTCTGCAGGATCCATGTTTTGGTCAATGTGGGGAGTGGCTGAGCAGTCATTCATTACTGTGGTGTACCTTCACAATATGTCATCTGTGACTTACCACTCAAACTGTGTTCTCAAAACAGAATGATTAATTTTCCCTTGGGTTTTTCTATGGCACTCCCCATGACAGTGCCTAAACAGGAATTAACATTCACAGCCTGCAAGAAAGGCCGAAGCATTCCTTCCATTTTGTACATGGGCAACAGGGACACAAAGGTATTAAGATCAAAAGTCCTCTGACTTTAGACTTCATGACTGGGCACTGGGTTTTTTTCCTGGTACACACAGTACTGCATACCGCCACTTATGTTCATAGCACAGCTCCAAGAAATTAAGTTGTAGCTGAAAGATTTCCAATCTTAGACACTGTACATGGCATGTAGGAAACAGTGGAGGAAAATTCCTTGCCAGATGTGAAGAGAATTATTGGAAATCCCTCACCTAACATCACATAGGATTTCTATGACAATAAGAGAAAAAAAAATCCATCTCTATAGGCCAATATTCAAGCATACAGTGCAAGAAACTATAATTTCTTTCCTTGCAGCTGCCTGATTCATTGAGCACATTTAAAAGTATACAGACCTCAAGGGAAGGCACCTATAGGGAATAGCCCTCACTTCTCTTTGAGATAGGCCCATCCTGCACACAAGTCAGAATTCCTGAGGAAAGGGTAGTATCTGATCACATAAGTAGGCTGTGTATATAATGGAACACACCAAACTTGTACTAACAAATTAATTCTGACATTTCCTGGCTTTAGTACATTTGGAAGGTTTTTTGCAGCTTCACTGTCTCTTCACATGAGTATATTTGTTTATTCACTTGGTGTCCTGTGTGTGTGCAGTTGCCATGGTTTTTAAGAGGGCAAACTAAGCAAGAGAGAATTTATCCCAAGGCACCAGACTGGTCATCAGAAGGGTTGTAACCTTCCCATCAGCCACACAAACCTCTGCTGTTTCAGATGAAAGCCTGATAGCAGAAATAGCCTGTCATTGTTAACACAGTTCAGGTTTAGAGGTCAACAAGATTAGCACGATTTCTCTGGCTGCTCTGAATACTGTGGAGAAGAGTCTACATATTTCATGAAAAACAGTCTTAACCAAAATGTTTCTCCCCAACTCTAGCCAGGCTTCATTTAGAACAATTTCATACTCCAGTTTTGTAGACATTCCCTTGTTAAAAGGCACCTTCAGCTGATCTGAAGGAACTGTAGCCCTTCCCACAAGGTCACATGCACTTGTCTGCATAATGCTCTTCTTTTTCCTAAGTAGACAGCCGTGCTACTTGCTCCACCTTGCTTCTTGCTTCATGCTTATCTCCTCCTCTCACAGGAGAAAACCGGAGACAGAAAAGAGACTTTGGTGTTCCCACAAGACCTACAGGAGGTCAGGTACTGTTGGGTAAAGAGGGACCATGGTACCTTTTGTGAGAAAATAGTCCAGATTTCACTAATTACTCCTTCACCATTTGCAGACTTTGATTTTCTTCATACAGAACATATTTGTATTCAAATGCCTTTTTCGTAGAGTTTGCTTTAACAAAACTCAAACAAGACTAGCCTTTTCCACAGGAGAGCAAGACAAAGTATATTGGGTCATAGTGGAAGGGGAGACTGAAATTCAGCCAAGATTAACCAACCTGTATTTTTGGACTGGAAGGCTTGCTCATTCCTATGTTCTGGTCCTTCTGTTCTGGAGGACCTTTTTCTTTAAAAAAACCCAAAACAATACACCAAACCAAACAAAAATAACACAAAATCCACAAAACCAATAACTCCTCTCCTCCAACAGCAATGTTCTCCTTGGTTATTGAGCAAAGCCCGTCTCAACTCTGCCTATCTGCCTGTGTTACTGATATAGATTAAAGATTTGACAGATTACTGTGTTTTAATAACACCCAAACTGTAATCCAAACCATGTCAGAATTTCCACATCACAGCATAAAGTTATATAGGTGCCTTAATTTTCTTTCTCAGAGAAGGTAAAGGTCAAGTCAATAAAAGGTTAAGCTGACTAGTATGAATTATTATAATATTCTTCTTAACCTGTCACAAGATCAATAATTGGTGTCATTAATTTCCTAGAACTAAGGACACTAACACTATTATTCTAATAAGAGAGAAATAGTGTATATCAACTTTCTGCCATTACTATTTTATTAAATTTGGAAGTTTTGAGCTCAAATCAGTACAAGAAGATAATCCAACACAATCAAAACCCAAACATTCTGTTCCTACATAGAAAAGAAATGATGATTTGGTTAATGACATATTGGAAAGTTGTAGTACTTTTTGCAGAGTTTGAAACACAGCATTAGAGTAAACTGAAATAAATATAGCTTAGTGATTTTTGAAGTTATAAGAGTGTGATACATTTTCTTTTTCCTTTAACATCTGAGCACTTTTCCTCAGCTGCTATTTTGTCACTCATTACACAGAAACACTATGTGCCTGATTCTCCAGAATTGCACATTTGCAGAGATGTAAAATTACAATAGAAAAATGTAGATGTTAATAGTAGTACACCAATCTATCTGCACTTTGGTTGCAATAACTGGTGCAGGATCTGGCACCAGAAATAGCACTTGCTAAAGGTGCTATTTCTTTCCTGTTCTTTTTGCTTACTGTTTTTTAAAAAATTCCTCATTCCCCAGGTGTGGGGAATCCTGCTTGGTTCCAGTCAGCGTGCAGTCCAGCTAAGTGCTCATTTTTCCATAGAACCATCTGAGTTTTTCTTTCTGTATTGTTCACTTTGCTCCAGCTAAAGGTCACACAGAACTGGCTTGCCTACACTTAAAAGGATTTCCCAGGAGAGCTATATGGGCCAATACTACCAGGGAAGACTGTGTTTTATACTGTCAAAAGCTTCCTTTTGATACTGTAACTTAAAATATTCCCTCACATGGAACTGGTCACAAACAAAAAGGCAGAGTACAGGCGTCTTTAGTAGGACATATGTATGCATCAAATTTGATCCTATTACCACATAATATTTTGAAGTCTGGTGGTTTTTTTGTTTCGTTTTTGTTTTTTCTTACAGACTTGACAAGCATGAAGCCCTTTCAGGCAAAAATCTCAATCCACCACCCAAACACTGAAAGAAAAACAAGCAAAAGAGAGACAGTTTGGTTTGGAACCTTGTGGGTGATATACAGGCTGTGATGTAGCATCACTCTGCATCAGGAGTAAGGCATCTAAAATATCAGTATTAAGTTCCAGGATTTTATTTCATGTTTCCCACATGCAAAATGGTAGTAGAGCTGTGCAAAAGCTACTTAGAAAAAGCTCTGATGCAGCCAAAAACTCTCTCTAAACTTTATTCAGTTCTGGTTATTGGTTTTAGTTATCCACTCAGAAAAAGAGTTTCTTTTACACATTTACGTAGTTCTTGATTTAAATTTCAAAACATTTGTTTTAACTATTTCCTTAATATAAATAAAAAGGACTAAAAGAATAAAACTAAAAGTAATTTCATATAAGCAAAATTGTTTCTCTTTTTTTGACAGATACAAAATATGTTATTCTGTTTCTTTAAGAAAAAAAAAATCTTTCTTAATAAATCCATATAGCCATTATCACTGGTATGCTGATCTGTCCAGCTCTGACTGGTTCCAGACCCAGGCCTACATGTCCAGACTTTTTGAGATGGTAGAAATTCACAGTTTATTTCACAAAATTTCAGCCTAGTCTAAACCCAAACATGGGATTACTATTTCCATTTCTGACCAGAACAAGAGACTTTTTCCAGTGGTGGCAGTCCAGAAACCATAACCACCAGTCATAACTGATACTGCACAAGCCAAAAATGGAAGATTCAAACAAAAACTCATATCTGAAAGACTCAAGAGGCCACTAAGAACAATTAAATATGTACTGCACTAGATTTACTGTAGCTGGATTTTAGTAAAGCATTTGATATAGGGATTCTGCCTTACAAGCTTAATTCAAATTGGCTTGGATATGAGCAGAGTTACATGGACAATAAACTGGTTGGAAAAAAACCTGTAAACAAAGAGTAGTGATAAATGCTACTATATGAAGTTGGAAAACCATATAGTGTAGTGATACAGAGATTAATGTTCAGCAGAACCTCTTAATTTTCATCTATGTTCAGCAAAGGGCAGTAAGTGCATTTTTTTTATATAGATAAGAAATATATGTACTTACGCACACACACAGAATAGCAAACTGGGAGATGTTGTAGATTCTAGTAGAGAGAGCGTGGTGCTATAAGGGGATCCAAAGTCTGAAAACAGGTGGTACATCTTAGGAAACGAGAAGCTCATGTCAAATATTCACTATTAAGAAAACGAGAATACAGAGGTCCAGAAGGCAAAGTAAGAGTAACACTGAACACTACTTTAGAAACAAATTTTCAATGCTGTATCCCAGCAAGAAGCGCAACAGTGATATACAACACAGCAAACCACAGAAGACTGGCCAAGATCCTCCTGGAATCTCTCATTCAGTTCTGTACTCCTCAGTATCTAATACTGACAAATTAGTAGTAATTGAGAGAGAAGAAAAAAATCTGCTGCCTAATAGTAGTATTATCTAAGCCACAATTCCACTGAAGTCAATGACAAGCACCTACTTTCCTTTGAGGATTAGGCCCTCAATCTCATATAGAAGGATTTGCTTATGAAGATTAAAAGGTCTAAATATGAACAGTTCAGCTAAGCTCTGACTAAAGGGAGATGTGATAACTGCCTATAAATATTTGAAGGGTATAAACATTAATAAGGGTGATGAATTATTTAGATTGGTACAAGAGATATAACAAGGAGTAATGGGATGAAGTTAAGAAAGTGAAAATTTAGGCTGCTCCCTGACACCAAGGTATATTTCATCTGTGAAATAATTTACACGGAACACCATGAAAAACTTCTTTGGTGTGAGATGTATTAACCTGTTACAGTCTCCCAACAGTAATGGCAGAAGTCCCATCTTTTGGGGGCTGCTAAAATTGGATAAAACAAAGTATGAGAAAATGAATACAGGACTGTCTTGTATTGACCAGGAGACTCTCTGGATGAACTAACTAATAAATCTTCCACTACTCCATCTTCTCAGACTCCTGTTAGCTTTTCAATCCAAGAACACCACAGTATTCACAGTATAATCTTTGTAACCTGGTAATAAAGAATTGGGAAGTGGATACAGTTTGCTTGAGAAGGAAGGCATCATACACACCTTTAATTACAACTGTTACCCAGCAAGTACAACAGCAAGTGTCCCGAGAGGCTCATGCCAGCATTTGCAATCAGCATTAGGACAGATTAACAACTAAAACAGTGGTAGGGGGTGGGGGAGAAGGATTAACTGGAAAATGAACTTGTGCATCACAGAAATACCATTTAGGATGCAATATCATGCCTCTAAGGTTGGCATAAAAAATTTTGCATTTTCATCAGTTGGCTTGTGTCTGTTCAAACATGACATGCCATAAGTGAAACTCATCTAGTTAGAGCCTTACCTTGTCCATTCACAAAATAATGCAGTGCTGTGGAAAAGAGCGAGTGCACTACCCCAAGGAATTTCATTTCAACTGCAGAAAAACAGCTTTTAAGTCTAAACAGAGCTTTCTTTCATCACTGCTAGCAGTGCTCAGCTAGTACTGCAGCTTGCAAAGTTCCCATTTCCGCTCTATCCATGATGGATTTGCCATCGTAGCATCACTATTTGTTAAATCAAACTTTGGAAGGAATTCATCAAATAGGCTCTCAGGCAGACGGTAATTTAATATTAGGCTGTTCGGAAAAAGCAACAACATCACAAGAAGGCTGGATAACTCAGCAAGACATGAGGGGGAAAGATATAAGGTGATTATGGGTGAAGAGAGATGGGAAGAATATTTAGCTATTTGAATTCCACTGTAGGAGAAAAATGGTTCCACTTTTAAATAATTTCATTATTTTTTATAGTCAATTAAAATGGAAGGCAGTAATATTCAGCATATCTCAAGAATTCATCTCTAAGAAATGGATCCTGAGGATTTTAAAGTGTTCTTCATTGGCCTGATGTTGTACTACACAAGATAGGAAACCATAACAAAAACGTATCTCGCATGAACTCAAACACTGAAGTTAGCTCCCTGGCATACAAAAAGTGACACTTAACTCCCATTTTAAAATATGTGTATTTGCGTGTGTGAAGGAATTTCAAAGCACTTCTCTAAACGCAGTATTTTCAAGACAACAAAGAAGCTTTAAAGATTGGCATGAATTTCTAGTGACTAAAATGGTCACAAACAAGTTTTTCCTTATTACAGACCAGCAGCAGACCTCAAGTGACCCAGATCTATGCTGGAACACTGCTAATTCAGAGTCCCATCTACTAAGTCTCTAATGTGCCTTTCTCTGTCAAACCAACTGTGGGCCATTTTATGATACCTTACAAACACAACACAACAGTGGTATAGTTTAAGGGCAATACCCAGTGCTCTTGACTGGACCACTAGCAGCATTTTGCCTTTCAACTGTACCCTAGGCCAGGTAGCCATATTTTTTGTACTTCATTCTTACTCTAAAGAACTGGTGGACCAAAGTTATTTATTAAATATAGGGTTTTCTTTCATTGAAGTGTAAGTAAGCAGGTTGAGTGAGACATAACTGAAATTTACTCCGTAACATTTACTTAAGACTGTGTATTGCAGGAAGAGCAGCAAGCAAATACATAGAGAGCTTTCTTCTAATGGGTGTGGTTAGGGTAGTTATTGTTCAGTAATAACTTGTATCTAGTGCTCTGACACAGTACTTTTGTATTCACCTACATGTGCACTTAAATATTATAATAAACTATACTTGTATGAACAAAACTTGTCCTGAATCATATTTATGCAGTCCCAGGGAAGTCAATGAGCCAAATTCCACTCTCAGTCGTACCAGCATTAATCCAGAGGACTTAATTGGTCTCAAAGGCTTTGCTCCGGAGCATGGAATATGCCTTAGTGTAACTTCATAGGATATAAATAAGGATGGGACATTTCTCCTGCAGTAAATAGTGAAACAGAACCTTCAGATCAATTTTGTGACATATTTGCAGGTTTACTTACCAACTTCAAAATCTGAGAGACTGTGAACAACAATGCTCAGCAGATTTTCTTGATTTTCAACCTACATTTTGTATTAAAAACCACACAAGCAAACCAACTACCTTCACCTTTCAGGCAAGCACAAAAGAATAGCTAATGCTTTATTGTAAGTGTAAATTACAGAAAGTAGAGCTGGAAGGGACCTCAAGATACCATTCAATTCACTCCCTGCTCCAAGACATAGCCTACTGTATATAAATCAGTCCTGGCAGACATCTAACACAGCTAAGAAGCATATGATAATTGAAATTATACAACATTGTTATATAAAATCCATTTCAGTGTTTAACTGTCCTTCCTGCTAGAAATCATTTAAACCCAAATCCACAAAACGATTCTATATTTAGAAGTTGGATTAAAGTGGGATTTACAAGTCCAGAACTGAGATCCTCAGACCACCTACCTAGCTGTCACCAACTTTAGAGGTACAACCCTTTTCCACATCAAAGTGCCCCGGACACCTAAGACTTGCATTTGTTCATACAGAGGAGGATCCCACTTTTGACGAGGCTGAGCGACTCAGCATCTGGTTTCTGCTCGCACCATGCTGGAGCCAATCAACAGGGAAGGCAGATAGAGGATGAAGGGACTCAGTCTAGAGCACATGGTCTTGGCAACACCATCAGATTGATTTTTGCAGACCTGCAGCACCAACTACCACCTTCCTTCAAAATAAAAGAGATAGAGAGGAAGCAGAAAGAAGAAGCATGGCACTCGGGCAACTCCTTTCTTTCTACTTCAGTAAATAGCTGAAGCACTTCAAATCATGGTTTTGGAGACATCTGCAATTTCCTTCTTCCAATTAAAAAAGCACTGGCCCACCAAAGTGGTGAATCCCAATGTTGTTCATCCACTTCCACTTAACAGACTGTACAACAAGATAAATCAAAGTTATCCAAAACCCATTACTCACAGATAATTTTAGAATCACTGATAAAAAGCCCTTTTGAGAGACCCTTATGGAGGCTCTGTGAATCACAAGGGGCCTAGAAACTGCCTTTGAGATCCCTGGTCTTGGGAAGCACCTCACCTTTGTGAGCTACAGCAATGTCCATGGAACAGGGTGGTGACTGAAGTAAGGAGCACTTTGGCAGAGAAGAGCCCTTCTCTGGAGCACAGAATTTGAAGATATTGTCAGCAAATTACAATGACACAGAATAATTTACAGTCTAGGGATTAAGACACTTAAGAGAGCAGAAAATGAGTTCAAAACTCCAAGGCACAACATGAGTGAACTTTCCCGTTCCCTACCCATGTTGATGAGTGATCTTGTCTTCAAATAAAGAGCAAAGGACCCCACATTCCTTTCAGTCTCTCTGTGTGTGGGGAGTCCACTGTTGGTTTTGTTTCTTAAAAGGAGTGACATTTACTGTATTATGTTTTTATTTTTCTTTTAAAAGGCATAGGCACTTACTATCAAGACCAATTCTAAACAGTGAATTCCAAAAAAGGGTAAAGAAGTTCCTTGAAAGCAAGAAATGGCAACTTGATTTTTTTTTCTCCCACCTCCTTGAGTTATATAAAACAAAATTGTCTCCAGTGGATAGCTTCTAGCCAATCCATATTGGCAGGTTTGAGGCAGATTGATGATAACCAACTGATTCTGAAACTAACGCTCAAACCAGTCGGGAGATCAGTGGGTTTTGTCAGTCCTTATTTCTGAGACATCTAGCTTTCCCAATGTGTTACATAGGGAAGCTTGATGTTTCTTGTTAAGGTTAGAGATTCCCCTGCAGCAGCCGAACAGCTCAAATATTCATGTTACAGCACGTACAGCTGTAGCAGATTTCTGATTCTGTGCATTAGCCCAGTCTGTGTTTCTGTTTCAGAAATACAACTTGACCAAGAAAAATGCTGGACAACTTAATTAATTATCGAAGATTAATCAGCAGATTGATTTCAGAACTGAAATAAAATGCTAATATTTTTTAAAAATACATTACTCCAGGAATTCATTACTTGAGTGGCTTTGTGCATAGACCCCATGCCTAGCAGCTCACACTAGGTGTTATTGGGAATGTTTCAACACTGAGCACTGATTTCAGCCATGTTAGCATTAAAGACCTAAGCATCATGCAAGGAACTAGCACTAGAAACAGAAAATTCATAACAGGTGCATAATGAGCACTTCTGCAAAATGTTATGGACCTTTATCACACCCACAGATGATAACTTTATAATAGTTACATACAGATAACTGAAGGTGTCACAGGGAGTCCACTGTGTTCTCTGTTCAGGTTCAGCTTCCTAGAAAGTTTTTAGTTTCACCCACAAATAAAATTATGTCTTCCTCCTCTTTTCTAGAGGTCAGAGATTAGCAAAAAAAAGTTTTTAGCTTAAATATATTTCTGCTGATTTCAGGCTCTGTAACTTTTCTCCTAACATTATTAAATATCAGATACGAGTAGCTTGTTTCAACTAGATATCAAGTGTTTAATCAACACAAAATATATTTTCCATTTTACTTTGTGTTAACTGGTGGTATATAACAATACTATATGTAACTTTTCTACATCAGTTCATCACTAACTATGCAAAATCAATACTTGATCAGTCCAGACAGTAAAAGAAATTTAAAGCAACCAAAGTATTTCTCTATTGTCCTACCTGTTCTATGGAAAATTATCAGTCTAGTAAAGGGGGAGAGGGGGGGAAAAAAAGAAAAGAAAGAAAAAAAGAAAAAAACCTTTTTACTTATCACCACAATGCAATAAAAGTAGGATCAGTGCCTAAACCTCATAAGCAACCTTAGTTTTTTTTTAAAAAAAAATCAAAATAAAACAATAAGCTTTTCTTTCTGTTGCAGCTAAAACCTGAGTCAGTCAGTGGGAAGCAAGCTGATCAATGCATCCTGAGACAACAGACAGTATTTTCTTCCTTCTTACTCACTTTTTCTTAAGTTAGAAGGATGCACCAGCTTGGGAGAATCACTACAGCAACTAAGTAATGAGAGAAAATAAACTGAAAAAATCCCTGTCCACTGCAAAGGGCAATCACTGATATAACTGGTTGGGTGCCTGTTGTTTGCCCAGCATTGTACTGGGCTCAGGCTCAGCTAAGGAAGTAAAAAATAAATTCAATTTCCCCGTGAAGAAACTTCTGTCAATTCACCAAAAAACCACCAACCAAAAACCAAACAAACCAAACAAAAATACCCCAAACCACGAAAACCAAAATAGAACAAAAAACCACCTCCTTGTTCTCTCACAAAGCTTTTAAGTTGAGGCAATGACAGGTTTTGGACTCTCCTAAAGCTCTACAGCTGCTGTTTTCCAGGAAGGAGACAGCAGTGCAGCACTTGCTTCTTACATCCCCCCAGTGCTGGCAGCAGCTGAAAGAGTCAAAGAGCTGTCAGCATTAAGGACAAATCCTAGAGATGCCCCTGACCCATGGAAGTGCCTCATGGAAGAAAACAAAGCCGTGAGTGAAATGCTGACCCCTTCACTGAAGGAGTTACTGCAGCCTGGCCTCAAATCTGCCCTGGGCTCATGTAGAGACTGTACTCAGCGCAACGGCCCCAGCTTTGCCCTTTTTGCTCACCTCTGTGGAAAATAAAAGCAACTGCTAATTACCTGCAAAAGATAGACTCAGGCACAAGAGTTGAAAAGTACCTCTTAAACACAGACTTGAAGGAAAGGGCAAGCTATTAGCAACACAGCATGAAGACCCATGTAGCAAATTAGACAATTATACATCTTTGCTGGACGATTGCTCCCGATTTCTGTGGCGTCTAAGTTTGCCAGTTAAAAACAAACCAAAGGAAAAACCTTTCTACCTTAATCATTGGCAAGAAAACCATCCTGGCAGGAAAACAAAGAATTATTGTTTCTCAGCATTTCTGGCAGGGAGGCTCCAGGACTTCTGCTGCTGTTCAGAGTTTTCTCAAGCCATGAAGCAGAGAGCACTTGGGGTTTTACTACTTGTCAGGTTTTACCACTTGCTGCCAGTGTTTTCCAGAACACCAAAGTGCAAGGAAACCAATGGGTTTCAAACAGGGCTGGCAGTGTGGCTTCCAGAAGCTCCCTGTAGAGCAGGAGCACAGAGCACGTGTGGAAACAGTACAAGACATGTAAAAATGGGGAGGAGATAAAACCGGAGGTGGCCCAAAGAGATTAGGGCATGAGCTGACAGCTAGTTGCAGCTACCCTCTCAGCAGCAGATGGCTTTGAAGCAGATGTGTGCAGGGACAGTAAAATAACCTGTATGTATAAACCAATACAGGGAATTTGGGGATGATTTCACCCTGTCAGTGCAGGAGCGTAATGAGTGCTCTGTATGTATAAACCAAGAAGATCATCACAGTCATAAAGACCTCAGTGTTCTTCTTCTTTCCCAGAAGCCTGTAGTAAAAAGAGTGATTTCTCATCTAAACACAGCTTTTGACTAGTGCCAACATCATTATTTCCTAGTGGCTCACAACTTTGAAATATGTGGCAAGTTTCCAAGACACGCACGTGAGAGTTAAGAGTCACTGGTTTTATAGAGGGAAGGAGAACGTGAGGAAAGTGCAGAAAGGAAGAATATAAGATGTACAAAAGTAAGCACAACACGATGGGAAGAGAGAAAAGAGTAACAAAGGTCAAATATGAGCAGGGAAGAAGAAAGTGGTCCAGAAGATATTTATGGTAAAAGTGAGGGAGCAATGTTAGGATCAGAAAAACCATAAATGTACTTACCGGAAAAGAATAAAGAAAATGGAGTCATGCCAAGAAAATTAAAAGGCTTTTAAAAGCAACTGAAAATGAGGGGCCTGCCAAGCTACATTCATCAAATATCAGATACATTTCACCAGTATTTGTCGAATTTATTCAACAAATACTATTTGCTGTCATAGCCGGCCATGTACTCTCCAGCAAACATATTGTTCAACAAATATCAAGGAAATTAATTCAATAATCTATCCAGCTACTATTTTTCTAGTTATATCACCCATTCCTAAAGTAAGCTGTGCTGTTGTTAAATTTGTTAACTGGAATGAGTGTTATCTGTGACAAGGAGAGTTTATCCATTCGTAGCCGATGTACGTAAGGGTCCTGTCTATAGGAATAAGAACAGGAGGCTGGCAGCACTACAATTAACTACCATATCCAGCAAATAGTGTATAATCTGTTTATTCTTTCTTTATGTAATGCAGGCATACGTCATTTTTCTTTAGTGTAGTAGGACTAGCCCTTTGCCTAGTAAGTGTCAACTTTTGATACCATAATTAAACTCCTTTGTTGAAAAAATCAAAGTTGCAGTTATCAGCAGGTAATTTACCTCTCATCTGGTTAAATACACCAGTGCTTTGTCAGATTGGCCTTTTCCCTATTATTGGAAGGGCATGTGATGAGGTAATTTTCACCTCAGTACAAATTCAAATCAATTTTCAGTACTGCTAAAAGGCAACATCTTTTCTCCCTCACACAACATTTTCATCCCAAAACATTTTACTAATGAAATACTCTTTTAGAAACTGAAAAGATACATTAAAATTATGTTTAGATACAAGGTAAAATATGAAATATTAAGAAAACATCTCATTTAATGCTGTACAGGTGACCTTCATTTAGACCCCTGGTGTACGTATGATACAATACAATCTTTAATAATGCAATTGCATAGGAAGTATCCATGTGACCCTTTCCTCAATCAGTGCACAAGCTGGATGGTACTCTGGGACTGAATTAGCTATTCAATATTTCTTTTTATCTTCATCATTCAACGTGTAGTCTCACCTTATTTACTGCATAACATACATACCCTGCTCTGAATACCTAATTAATAATTTCCTCATGGGCTTTTCTGCGGCACTCATCACTATGGTATCTGATGTTTCACAAATATTAATGAATTTATCTTCCAACCCTGTGAGAAAAAATAATAGTACTTTCCTCACTTTGCAGTTGGAGAAAGAGGAACAAAGACCACGGGTATTGCTTAGGACCACAGAGAGAAGTTGGGAGCATAGCCAGGTTTGAAGCTGCAGGTCCCTGGACTCCCAAAGCCAGCCCTCACTTTGCCAGATGTCATCATCTTGCTGGCAGAGGTGCCCAGGACTTGCAGACTCCATTCACCTCAGTCACAGTTCTCTGCTCAGCACCCACCCAGGGCAGGCACCTATGGCTGCAGCTGGTCTGGGGAACACGGTGTCAGACTATCAGCTCCTTCAGCCCTTCCCACAACTCTGAGTGCCTCACTTAAAAGCATCTGCCTAACTAAAGCTTTCTTATTTTGTTGTCTTACATGGAATTACAGTTCAAAACTACTGAGAGAAAAACTGGGAGAACAATCTATCACTAACCAGTAATAAATCTCAGGAGCCTTCCATTTGTGATACAGGTTCACTGATATGTCTGATTCTAGATCCAGATCCACAGTGCTGCCTGCTCCCCATAATGAAAGTCACTATGCAAATTCTCTACCTGCTGCTTGGCAGAATTAGAAATGGATTCCCATAGCTTCCTCACAACTGGTACCTTCAGAAAAACACAGCTGGGAGCAAGGAGAGAGAAGGTTCTCATACATATATTTGGGGAACTGAGGAGGTGGGTGGGGGAAAGCCTAAATTAAAATGTGCAAATTGAGTGTTGAAGTTATCTTCATGGTTAGTTTTGTCCTTTTTTTTCTTTTATCAAAAAGCTGCTGTTAGGAAAAAAATAAAGCAAAAAAAAAAGCAAAAATTCCTACATATTACATGAGCTTCTAATGATCAACAAAATGTCATAGGCTACTTCTGTATTTTTAAAGATTTTTTTTTTCCCTCAAAATGTTATTATGAAGTCCTATTGAACATGTCTATGTACGCAAAAACATAGATGTCCATGCACATTTAACCCTAATTCTGAGCAGTTCAGACTAATTTTAAAACTTTTCGCAGGACAGATTCTCAACATAAAACTCTTCTACTTTGCCTACTTTAGCATCATAAAGTAAAAACAAAGATAATTTAACTTTCCAGATAAGGTCTATGAAATTACAAAAAAAATATAAATAAACACTCCCTGAGTGACAGATAATTGTTCAAGAGAAAAAAGGTGAGAAAGCTGGAATATATATTGACTCTGGTGACCTTGCCAGCTACCAAGGTTACTTCACAGAGAACAATTTATCCAAAAAATAAATATCATATTCAAATAGATCCAAGTAATCAGAGCACCCTAAAAGGACTAAAATCTTGAATCTTGCATCAAGCACACACAGACAGTCCTGCACACTGAGAGACTTTATAGGTGTTTCATAAAGGCAATGCATTAAACACAATAAAGATCAGTGGGTAAACAAACAAACCCCAATACACAGAGCTAAAGCTATGGATTCTTTCTCTAGCAAAAGCCTACCTGATTTCTATACTCTCAACTTTACTGGCTTACACAGGTCAGAATGAAAACTCTAGAATTAGTACCTCTGATAAACAGCTCAGCTTTCCATCAACCTGACATGAAGTGCAATCTCTGCTCTAAAAAGCCAAAATGCTCTGTGATGGAGAGTGAGGAGTCAGAGATGCATCACCCAAGTAGTGATGGCAGGAGACATTTTTCTAGCAGAGACTCAGAGAAGATATTATGACTTCACAGGGTGTTGAAAAGCACTGCTTTCAGCAACCAGAGGCGTCCACAGTGTTTTTCTGCACCCCAGGGAAACTCTGAGTGTGCATAACCATGTACTTTCCCTGTACAGACATACCCATGAGGTACAATGCTGCCATTGCTCATGGGTCTCCTTCCCCTCTGTGCTCTAACAGACACGTTTTAGCTGCCTTCCCACAATAGCACCAGTGGGAGGCTCGCCTGATAGCTCTCTGAATCAGCACTCGGCACCCTAGGCAGCAGGGCCAAATTATGCTAAGAAGCACACAGGAGAAGTCCTGCAGCAGCAGAGCTGGGCTTGAAAACTGGTTCAAAGCACACAGCTGTCGGCACCAAACCTTTCAGCTTCACCAGATCAGACCTGGAGTATTTTCTCCCTCCCTTTCACCCAGAGCATCCCAAGGCATGACCTTAGGGTCCTTCAACCCCTTAACTTGCAGCTGTAGGGTTTTTTACAGCAGTGTCAGCTATGAAGTTTTAGAGACCTAAACCTTTTGTTTCCCCTAGGAATATGTTTTCTATCTAAACAGCTTGGATAATTAGAGTGCTTTTTTTCCCCAGTGAAGTATTAAATTTCTCTCTCATTTCCCCATTCATCTCCACCTACTAGATTTAATGTATTTCCAGGTCAGTTCTCATATAGCTCTAACACTTTCTACTCCGCTTACTTAGGAAATTCAGCAAATACAACTCAGCCAGCTTGCTCATGCTGCTTTATAGCTTGCTGTGGTCATTCATTTTCAGCTGAACTGTGCATTCAAGATAAAAGCAAGGTAGGTTTTCTGCTTTAAAGCCCAGAATCATTCACACAAATCCACTGGACCTGCTAGACTGTCCTTTCAAATCAAGTACTCTCCAGCAGGCCTCCACCAGCATCACTTTGTCCTCCTCTACTCCCACTTCCAGGAAGGCAGACACCCCTCTAGGTCCAGGATTATTATTTTTTTAATTATTTTTAAGACAAAACAACCTTATCTATATAACAACACTTTTAAATATTCCCTTCTGTTGCCAGACACATAGCTAGCCCCTCACTCATCCACTCCAGATGCTTTTGCCACCCCCAGTGTCCCAGCTGATGAGTTGTGGGGCACCCAAGCTTCTCTCTTCTCCCATGAGGAGGGTGCTGGCAGCTCCCATGTCCTCCCAGCTGTCTTGGGGGAGGGCGTTCTGTCTCCCTTTCCCTCTCTGTCTGAAGCAAGATGCTCAGTAGGTAACCTCCTTTCAACTTTCCCACCACCACACACAAAAAATTACTTTTTAACTATGTTTTTTGTGTGAGGTGGAGAAAACACTATCAGCTATGGATGACCCAAGCACATCAACCATCAGATTTCATTATACTGACATGTGATACCAGCTTGTTAGTTGGGATTTTATTTTGCTTTTTCTCACAGAACAGAAAAAGTTTTGCTAGCAATTGCCCATGTTAAAATGTTGTATTTTTTTCCCCTTTCAGCAAACAGACAACTATTTCTTTCCTTGGAAAGTTTCTAATTAAAAGTTAGGTTTCTCTCTTCCCTTTCGAAAGTACTATAAATTATAAATAACTGACTAGTCTTTCACTGTCTCTAATGCACAAAACCTAATGTACTTCAGTTTTTCCAACTTTGCTGTCAGAGGAACTTTTTTTATTTGGGTTGGGAGGAAACAGGCTGCTCAAGAAATGTGATGAAGCCCCAAGACTGAAAATGTGCTCTTTACCTACAGGAAGTACATTTTGAAGGCAACAGCAATGCAATCAAAGTTACTACACAGTATGGGCTCCTTCAAATGACTTTCCCCATGATATGGTGTAGTTTCTTTGAGCACAAAGAAATACAGTGCTCATGCTAGCTTAGTCCTAGGCCTCTCTGAAGCAGATACTGTCAATCATTTCAGACTCTGTTGAACTGAATGTAACATTTTCAATATGGTGTTTACAGTTTTCCAGTGAAGGTAAAGCTGAGACAGCCAATGCATTTTTACTGAGTGGTACATTTGATTCCGCTTGAGCTATGCTATGGTTATAAAAGAGGCGGCTAACTACACTCTGGTCATTAAAATCTGGCTCTGTATTATATTAAGGATCCTTCCACCAGGGAGTATAATTAAAAGGCCTAGCCCCTTACTTAAAAATAAAATTTAAAAAAAGAAAAAATGAATGAAAAGAAAACAAAAGGTACAGCATCATCAGGGTTTGAATCCTGAAACTACCGTTGTCACCAAGAGAAATCTTATCAGCACATGCTGGAATGAGGTTGTTGCTTACAGCAGACTGTCTCCCAGCCCTACACCATCTCTGTATCAAAGCAAATTGGTAGGGGTAGGTAAATATGTTACAGCCTTTAACTCTGGAATCAGAGAAGCAGCAATTGGATGTAAACATGTATGGTCAAAAATGACCAGTCAGTGGGTGCTCAGTGAGGAAAACCACTTGTAACTGCAGATGGCTCATCTTATACCTCTTCACTGTGAAACGCTGAACTGGAAGTCCCATGAGAACAATCTTGCTCAAGGGATGTCAGCATCTCCACATCTGGCACTGTTCAGAAAAATGAGCAGCACACACAGAGGGTCCTTGGGGGTCACACCCTCCTCCAGCAGTTTAGCCTCCTCAGTATCTCTCACATCCATCCATGCCACCATAGTCCACTTCCAATCCTTTTTCCTGACACTACACTGAAGCGATGTTCCACATTGCACTGCCTGTCTCCTCTGGGCTCATATCTGAGGCATTCACTTTTCCCCATATCCTCCATTACCTCTTCTTCTCTCCTTCTTTGTACCAGTGCCCCTAATTTCCTTGCCCACACACTTTCCTTCAGCACTTTTCACATCCAGACTTGTGAATATTTCCCTATGTCCCATACAGGGAGCCCACAAACTCTTTTTAACCGAAGTCAAGGACTTGGGGCCCACAATTTGGGGCTAAGGAGATTCCATTTCCCTCTATTTTACGTCCTCCATTCCCTTCCTTCTCATGTTGTCCTTCCCCTGCCACCTTGTCAAGCCTGTCCATGTAGTAGGTTCCCCCCACTCATGGCCTCAACATCAGGCCTCCCCCCTTACTCCTCTTACTCTGGGGAGAAGTTGTTCAAAAAACCCTGACATGTGACGAACGAGTGACTTTGCTGGGCTAGGTGGAATTTACACTCAACACACAGTGGTTAAAATTATGTTAATAACTATTTGTGGAGTACTTACAATAGCTATAATAGTTGCAGGTTGTCAGCCCTCAGATTGCCATCAGAGATGTGACCTAAAGCTTTGATTTGGCAAGTATCACTACTTTCATTTAACAGATGGTAAAACTTAAGCTACAACTTGCTTGAATTTGAGTAGTTTTTACAGAGAGAGAAAAAAGACAAGATTTCTTTATTTAATCCACAGTTTACGTTTCTTACCTTTCCTTCTTCTAAGCACCTATTTGTCTCTAAGATGTGAACTCTGTCATAGAAGCGAAGGTAGTAGTATCATGAAAAGCATGAGAAAGAGTTGCAGTTTCCACTCTGCTCCTGCCCCAACAGCACTCGGTAACCAGGTGTTTTCTGCCTGCAGATGCAATCCTTAATTTACTTTATGTAAAAATTGGGTTATCTCAGCTTCCCAGTCTAAAACTGTTCAAGTTAACTGATTGTTTTACTTGAAACTGCCCTTAAACTCAAACTGCCCTGTCATAGCTGATAGTAAAGCCTTCTTGCACCATTCCCCCTAGGTGATTCCAGAAGACTTCTATGGTCAAAGAATCCAAGCTATCATTTTGGCACTGCCCTTCTTCTGCACTGAGCAACCTCTGATTTGTTTTCAGTGGAAATAGTAGCCACCTAGCACCAGACACCAACTTTTGAGGTGACCTGATCTTGAATTCACTTTAAGGGATTTTACCTCTACTCTGTCTCCTCCCGTTTTTCTATCCTCTTCAGGTCAAGGTTTTTTTAGGGGGACAACAGCCCAATTATCCTGACAATACATTGGTTCCCAACCCTGGGAAGCTGCAACAACCTCTGACTCTTCTCTTGAAGATCTGCTGTTTGTACACTTTGCTCTACTATTCAGCCCGTTGACTTACCTCCCTTATCTTCAATCTATAATCAGCAGAGATTAAAGGAGCTGATTTTTTTTAGAAAAGGAAATAAACAAAAGGGGAGGGTGAAGTAAAGAATTGGCAGTCTCCCTCTTGAGAAGGTCATTCTTAGGAGGAGAAAGAGCAAAATCAATGCATTTTGGCTCAGTAGTGATGGGAGACAATCCATCAGGCAAACCATGGCAGTCAGTCAGGCGCACACAGGCACCACCTGTCTCTGCCAGCAAAATGTCACATTTCTGAATTCATTTCCACAGCAAGATAAACACTGCCCCAGGGGGAGTGCTAACAGTTTCACAGCTATGAGAGGAACCTTCTGAACAGGGAGAGAAGAGGGAGCTCTTCTTCCCCACCAACTGAGGCAATGGGTATTTCAAAAGAATGGAGGTATGGACCACATCTAGAGCCACACTTTTTTGAGCATTTGCTTTCTTTATGCCAGGGTCCCTAAATCATGAATCACTAGAGGAATGCCTAATTTTCCCATTTTTGTGTCACTAATCAGAGCAACATGTTACACCTGTATCTCTCTCACTTCAGAGTTTAACTTTCCAAGCTGCATCAAATCCCTCACAGATGAAGGTGACAGCACTGACCTCAACTAGCTATCTCAAAGTAAAAAATTAGCCCATATTCACTATAATTCTAGTTGTCTTTGTTATAGCAGAGCCTTGTCATAATAGTACTGATTCCCTTCAGTTTGTTCAGAGAGTGCACTCCTAGTGACTGTCATTCATTGCTGAACATAGTGGTGACATGAACTTCCCTGAAGTTCTCTGCTCATCCACACCCAAACAAGCGCTTATCTTTCCAGCACAAGAGGAAGAACAATGTATTCGTGTCTTCCCTTCTACCTTCCATCTATCATTAGAATATCATCAGAGTCATGTTCAATACAGACAGTGTTAGGAGAATCTCCAGAAGTGGCAAACTTCTAGCACAGAAATACTTTCAGGAACTCTATTTTAAATCTTTCTAATTGGCAGTGAAACAGGCTGCAGTGAGGTATAGGAGAGTTGATACTGCAGTTGCAACCCGAACTTCAATTTTGTCCATTCGGGCAAACATTAGATGATTATAGACATTTTACAAGTTTAAGAAGATGCCAAGCTGGGGGCAGGAGAGCACAATCCTTTACTTACCAGCTTAGAAGGCAAAAGTTCAAAATGAAATTCATGGCAAAGTTTTGATTTAGCATAGCACTTGGCCCAAATTCTCAAAGTATTTCACACTTCTCTACTTCTTCAAAGGTATAATTATACCATTTAAATTCTTCTGACATTCTCAGAAATCATCATTTACCAGCTGTCTAACACCACAGGTTGTCTAGTTCCAGCAGCCCACAAGTTCATAGGCATGAGTTAGTGAAATATGAGGGACAGTGGTGGGGCAGTGATGCCAGCCAACTCCCAAGTGCAGGAGGCTATTCCCAGTGGAGGAGGATTTAAGTGAAGATACTTAGCGTTATATCTTTCAAAGTAGGCACACTCAGTCCTTCTGTTGACTCTGTTGTAGGGTGTCCAAAAAAACCCATATGAACTGGTGGGAGGATAACACCCTAATTGGCATCAGTTTGCTTTGTCAGAACTGGTTTGACTGGTGTCACAACCTGCTAGCGGTAGATGTGAACAGTGATAGGCTGGCTGAAGTTTTGGGCCCAAAGCTCCTCAAGCAGGACTGAAAGACTTTGGAGGGGAGCCTGCCTGCACAAGAGCTCCAGGACTGTCTAAAAATCAGATACATCCTAGGGGAGAGACACCTGGCTGAACCGTGTGCTCACACCCAGTGGTGTAACAACTACACGCTACAAGGATGTACTCAAAGTTGGGTGATTCATCATGAATCTTAATGCTGAGTCTTAGTATTCTTAATTTTTTACATATATATATGTAAAGTTAGAGAGTTATAACAAAATTCTCATTTCATGGCAAGCTTTACCTTCTCTCACTCAATGCTCTCATTTCAGAAATTCATACAAAAATATACAGAGAGCTCATGGTTTTGTGAGCATTTTAATGCTTTGGTAAAAGTACTTTGATGACAAATATTGCTAGCTGCCTTCACAGAAGCAGATATGCAAACAAATCGTCACACTGTTTATAGTGTGAGACAGTGTTTAGCAGATTCTTACTCTTTTAATTTGTATTGCTAATATACTTATAATACACTTACATACTGTTTCAGGTTTTTTGTGGTTTGCTTTTTTTTAATCTTCTTTAAAATTAATATATATTAATTTAGAATTCACCATCACTGTATGTATTAAACCAGTTGGTGGAATAATTGTAAGGTACTTTGTCTTAATTATAGCACCATGATACAGAGCAGTTAAATATCCATATAATTTTATATTGTTGCCCTGAAGGCCCTTTCTTGAAGTCAACCTTTTCTTTTCCGATTTTTTAAACAAGAATTAATTTGTAAGGGTTAAGAAAGTAAGGGAAATTACTTCACCCTAGTTCCTTTATATTTTTCTTCTACTTTTATTCTTACTTTTGAAGATTAATATGAGTATGGAAAAGTGTCTCTCTAGTTAATTATGCTTTAGGGAACTTTATTCTCTCCTCCCTCCCCCAGATTCTATTTTAAGGCCCAGTCTCATTCTCCCGTTCATTAAGAAACATTAGGAAACAGCCAACTGTATCATATAGCAGCCAATTCTTCCTTTCATGCACATCCCCAGCTCACCCTCTTTGCATTGTATAACTCAAAGACAATTCAAGTTGAAATAGGTCCCTTTGAAAACAAAACTGAAGGGTATCTTTTTTGTTTGTTTTTCCTTGATTGCCAAGTAAAATCATAGCATGGTATCAAAGATCTTTACCTTCCCACATAGAAAAAGTAAAAAACCACCCACATCTCCAATGATAGTTTTCGCTGTGCTTCTCCTCCCTCATGAACCCTAGTCCAGAAATTATTTATTCTGAAACAATAGTCCAGCCTGACATAGGTAACAGAGCCAAGATTCAGTTTGCAAATGAATCCTTGGGCTCACAACATTTTATACACAGATTAAGGAGGGAGTCCCTAATCAGACAGTATCATCAGTCTCAAGCATTTTACAAATCAGAAAGCACACACCTTTCTTCTTCTAGCACCTTCACAATCCTCATGTGGTTGCACTCCTCCATCTCTGACAATAACACAGGTTTGGATGGGAAGAAGCCCACATCTTCCAGAGAGCCCTTCTGTCACTGTGTGAGAACAAGCGCTCACAAAGTCAAAAGCAAAGAAACCATAAAAAAGATTAAAAGACCATTCTATGATTCTGTAATACAATATCATAGTAGGTCAAAGGAGTTTCTAGCACAACACAACTGAAGAGCAGAGTTAGACAGTCAGAGATGCAGTTTTTTCTGGTCATTGCTTCCCCACATCTCAATGAATACCTTGGGCCAGTTAATACTGTGGCCAGAAATCTCCTCAGCCAACAGCAGCAGAGGCAGTGACAACTTCACACTGAAACAGTGCTGATTGCAAAATCCAATGGACCAGCCAGGTATAACATGGAGGCAGAAATGGGCAGTGGCAAGGAAAACACCTATTGCCAGTATTGCAGCCAGGAAATTAGTCTTTGTTCTGTCAGCTAACATAGCTGGGTAAAACCTATCTGTTGTCTGAGATATGTTTTAAATAAAATAATGGGGTTTTTTTCCAAGGTTTATAGATTTCACAGTATTTTTTTATGATTTTAATTTGCAAAATGCCTTCATGGGTATGAAGATTTGATCTTTTTTTACTTCACCCCTCCCTATTTTATTGCAAAAACACAGTCAGAAATGAAAGGTCAGAAATGTAAGAATCTAAAATCTAATATATGCTCCAACTAAAAGAAACAAGGTTCTTTGTTATGTTTGTTTGTTTGGGGTTTGTTTTGGGTTTTTTTTGTGTTTGGGTTTTTTTCAGAAACATGTTATATAACCAAAGAAGATTTTAAGACCTTTTTTTTTTTGTAAACACGTAGTTCTTTGTGACTACAGAAAAAAAAATTATTAGGCCAATGGACAGGTGTGTCAGGAATAAAGATCTGCTTTGGATAATGACTAATGCTGTTAATACAGCAATAAAGCCAGCAGAACAAAGCTGTCTCCAGAGTCATGAGCACATCCTGTCCATTTTTTCCACTACGTACTTTCTGCATTCAACCTCTTTGTGCTCACTCCACGCTCATTTAAAATTATTGTGGAAAACCAAAGAAACCATATAGGCACATTTCCATGCTTGGCTTCACCGTCTTCTGTCAGTTTATTATAAAGTGGCATTTCTCTGTGATATTGGATGACATGAAAGACAGAAGGGCAATTTACTAAAACAAATAGTCCAGCAATTGATCTGCAGCAGCTGTTAAACTACTAAGCCAGGAAGAGTCTCAATGAGTTATCAGCCCATCAGACACTGCAGACGCAAGATACTGCTTCCATCTGAAATGCAGATCTGTCAAGACAAGACACAAGTCTTGCTAAGTCAGTGGTAAAGCTCTCTGTGACCTCCTTACAGGATCTGAAAGAGAAACCTGAGCTCTCAAGACTCAGAGACAAAGCTGAAGAACAGATAGGGACCCCCAAGATCTTACAGGCACAAAGAGAGGAAGAGTGGTCACCAGAAAAGGGAGGAAATCGGACATTAGTCTCATCTGCTACCTAGGTCAAATCCTACTACTCTTGGGCTCTAGCTATGTCTCTGATCACAGGCAGAGCACTCTGCATAGCGCTATTTTCTAGCAGCTATGAGTGACTTCACAGCATCTGCATTGCAAGGAAGAACATAGTTAAAAGAAAGATCTTGTAAATTTTGAAATTTTCATGACCAGGGGGTTTCCTTCCCAAGATATTAGAGCGCAGTGTAGGGGAAAGGGACCTGGGGGTGTTGGTGGACAGCAGGATGACCATGAGCCAGCACTGTGCCCTTGTGGCCAAGAAGGCCAATGCCATCCTGGGGTGTATCAGGAGGGGGTGGTTAGTAGGTTGAGAGAGGTTCTCCTCCCCCTCTACTCTGCCCTGGTGAGACCGCATCTGGAATATTGTGTCCAGTTCTGGGCCCCTCAGTTCAAGAAGGACAGGGAACTGCTGGAGAGAGTCCAGCGTAGGGCTACAAAGATGATTAAGGGAGTGGAGCATCTCCCTTATGTGGAAAGGCTGAGGGAGCTGGTTCTCTTTAGTTTGCAGAAGAGGAGACTGAGGGGAGACCTCATTCATGTTTATAAATATTTAAAGGGTGAGTGTCACGAGGATGGAGCCAGGCTCTTCTCAGTGACAAACAATGATAAGACAAGGGGTAACAGACACAAGCTGGAACACAGGAGGTTCCACTTAAATTTGAGAAGAAACTTCTTCTCAGTGAGGGTAACAGAGCACTGGACCAGGCTGCCCAGAGAGGTTGTGGAGTCTCCTTCTCTGGAGACATTCAAAACCCACCTGGACACCTTCCTGTGTAACCTCATCTAGGTGTTCCTGTTCCGGCAAGGGGATTGGACTAGATGATCTTTTGAGGTCCCTTCCAATCCCTAACGTTCTGTGATTCTGTGATTCTGTGACTACAATCTTTAAAATAGAAAGAGTTTGGTTCATTGGTTGGGAATTAATCAGCGTAGCTAGATATCAATTTCTTAAAAAATTGCACACACCCAGCCAAGACCTTAATTTTTAAAATAAAATTCTTCAGAAGATGAATATTTTTGTATAACAATAGAATTCAGCTTAGTTAGGAAATAGTTCAGCACTTTCTTTTAGTGACTGTTTTAAAGAACTATTAGTCTATGTTATGTGGTAGAATTAAGGAGAGGTTTGCCTTATTTCCTTTAATTCTCTAAGGTGAACTCAAATACGAAGAAATAGAGGGCACTGGTATCAGACTACTTCAGTGAAGCAAGGAAAGGGGGAGTAGGGAAGTAGCTCTAGAACTTTCTTACCAGATTCCTGTGTATTTCATCAACTTAACTCTGAAGAGGGAATATCCTCTTACTTTTCTTGCCACCAGTGATTATTACAATGAGTCATAATACATACCTACTCCAAGCCAGCATTTCTGTCTCTTGCCTACAACCATTTTCAGAAATTTACTAAATGCTACCTTGGCCTAGCTGTTGCCAATGTAAAGAGTTAGAAGTTAGTTATAATGAGCAATAATTTTAATACTGAGCAAAAGAAAATAAATTGGAATGCATAGTCATAGCACAGAACTCTGCTAATGTATTTTTTCAACCAGCTATTCCCTTGTCATCCTAAATCTCCAAGAAGTAAATAAGCAAATGACTGTATTTACCTGTCAGGTTCCAGCCCCAAATACTTTAGAAGCTGTACAAACTACAGTAAAAGAAAGTTAAATCCTGAAGAATTAAAAGGAAATTATTTGCAACTCACTGTATGTTGTAGAAGTAATCTCTCATTCTTCTGAGGATTTCCAAGTAGGACTTCAATCACTAAGATATTAGGATCTTGCTCATGTAAGTTACACAGAGTCGCTTACAGGCAGTAGAAAATTCTAAGATGAATCACATGACTTACTTTCTGGAAATGCTCATTTCTCCTTGTTTACACTAGAGACTTTCCTGCCAAGATTTCATTCTTTGGTCATCTAAAAGTCATGACTTGGTGTGGGACTCATAGAAACTATCTACATTCTACTGGTTTAAATAACCCATCCTTCATCCTTTTGAGATACATAACACTGTTCAACTACAGAATAATATTCTATCAGAAATTTAATAAATGCTTTAGTACAACAGTTGCCTGCCATATTTTATAGACCTTTTTAAGCAAGCTAATAGTACATGCCTAGAGCTCAGCTTTAGCCCTCTCACTTGCATTACAAAGCCAGGATTGTTTTACTGCAGTGAGAGTCATGGTTTAGAAAGTCAAGATCAATATGAAAGTTCTTCCTCTGATGACTAAAAAAATAATTCAGTTAAAAACAAAAGAACTAGTCCTTACACTTCTGATATTCTGCTAGATGTGTGTCTTTCATTCTTCATTTCAAAGAAAAACTTAGCTTCTTTCAACTATCAGAGCAGATATAAGATTTTTTTTTCCTTTGTGTCTTTCTTTTCTCAAGTAAATCCTCAATTTACAGCCTAACCTCATGGAAGTGGGCGTGAGAAGCACAACTGAACATAGGAAGGAGTAACCAGGAAATTAGATAAATCAGTTTCTGGATGGATATGGTTTCCATATGTTTATAAATCCAACCTCCCAGAAGGAGGAAGTTTATACATCACACATGGGGAGCCCATTACTGTCAGGTAGGTACATGGGGGGATTCTCATGCTGGAATAGGACCATCATTGCTTCCCACAATTTATCATCAAGAGCTTCAGAAAAGTGTTGAAATGAGCTCTCCTGGGTCCTGTTTCAGCACAGCACTAAAATGCATTAATTTAAGCTTTGGAATTGCTATATTTGGGCTTCTAGATCAGTATCAGGCTCTACTGCAAATATTTGAAGTGATCTGCAATGAGAGCACCTTGTTTCTTTGTGACACATGCTTTGAATATGCCCAGAGAGGTTGTGGAGTCTCCTTCTCTGGAGACATTCAAAACCTATCTGGATGCGTTCCTGTATGACCTAGTCTAGGTGATCCCGTTCTGGCAGGGCAGTTGGACTAGATGATCTTTCAAGGTCCCTTCCAACTCCTGATATTCTGTGATTCTGTGAACCACATGTTATCTTTAAATCTCTTCCATAACTTACTTTAGGAAATATCAAGGATGGAGAAGCTGCAAAAGCCAGCATTCGAGCTTAAGGTGATCTGGCCAATGTGGAGAAAGTGATCTGAAAACAGAGAACATCATCCAGCCTAAACAAGTATTACCCAAAGAAGTATATGAGATGGAGAATTAGTGTCTCAGTGCATCAGCTCTCTAGAAAGGGATCTGAGGATTTGTATTGGGGTTTTGTGAACGTTTTTCAGTTTGGGTGTTGTTTTTTTTCTTGGTAGCAGGGGAGGGGCTATGGAGATAGCTCCTGTAAGAAGCTGCTAGAAGCTCCTCTGGCTCCAATTGTAGACCCACATCTGAACAAGGCCAGGCCAATTAGCGCCTCTGTGGATGATGCATTTAAGAAGAATGCAGTGCATGGCCTGCCGTTTCTTGCCTCTGCCTCCTACCAGTGTGACACCAGCACAAGCAGCCCAGCTGACCTCAGCTTAAGTTCAAGCCCCACTGCAGCTCCAGCCCAAGATAGCAGGGAACTCTTCAAGAACCAGTAGTAGAAACCTGCATTGGAAAGAGGAGTGGGATGCACAGGAAAACAACTGTGTAGACACCAAGGTTGGTGAAGGAGAGGTGGGGAGAAGGTGTGCCAGAGCTGAGGTGAGAGGGCAGGTTGACCCACATGCAGCTCATGGAGGTTCAATGGTGGAGCAGAGATCCAAGCTGCGCCCAAAGAAGGCCGTGACTCCATGGGAGGTTGCACTGGAGAAGTCTGTGGAAAGGACTGCACCATGTGGAAGGGAAGCCCACACTGAAGCAGTTAGTGAGGAAAGTGCAGCCATGCGCAGACTCACGGAGAAGTTTGTGGAAGACTGTCTCCTGTGGGAGGGACGCCACGTGAAAGCAGAGGAAGAGTGCAAGCAGTCCTCCCTACCCCTGAAGATGAAGGAGTGGCCAAAACCACATGAGATGAACTGACCGCAACTCCCATTCCTCTTTTGCCACTGCAGGGGGAGGAGTTAGAGAAATTGGGAACAAATCTGAGCCTGGGAAGAAGAGTGGGGTGGAGGAAGATGTTGACTTTAAGATCTGGTCCTGAAAAAACAATACATTCAGCTGGACTTGCAAAAAGAAATACAGCCTGAAAACCAGAAAAACATCCTTTTGCTCAGTGCTAAAAACATTCCTTCTGTGTCTGGGTATCATATTTCATGAAGGTGAAGACAATTCACATGAGAAGCAAAAAGCAATCAGTAAGCTGCAAAGTCTGTGCTCTATGGATAGTCCACAAGAACTGGAGATGTCCAGCATAAGGAAGAGAGGGCTGAAAAGTAATAGCTTTCAGGCAGATTAACGATTGCTGCAAAGAAGAAGAAAATAAATGATTTTCCAATTTCTATTGTCAGTGAACAGTAATAGTTTTGATCAACCCGAATCTCTCTTGCTGTCAAATCCAGGACAACCTTTCCAGCAGCAGGGAGAGGAAAATGTTGAAGAGGTTCCCCGGGAACATTGGCATAACTACCACTGGAGGGGTTTTTGACAACAGGCCTGACAGTCAAACATCATTAAAGATGATTCAGGCATAGCTGATCTGCCTTAGGGGCAGAAGCATGAACTAGGAATTTTTTCAAGGTCTTTTTAAGGTTGTCACCTTCCAAATATAAAGCACATGGACACATAATGAGTAAAAACAGCTGCAGTGCAGCAATTTGCTAAAGCTGATACACAATCAACACCATCCATAGTTTGCGGCAAGCTGTTCAAAGCCCAGGCAAAACTGTACATTGTTAAAGCTCCTGTCACTGGCCCCTGTTTGCCTGGCCTAGCCCATGCATCACCTGGGACATGGCTGTTGAAGATTAGGGGCAGGCAGATGTTAGAAATTATTTGCACTGGGGTCACACGGGCCTGTATTTTCTAACCTTGGAGAGGCCTGTACATAAGATAATAATTATTGATACTCTTCCAGGCACACTATCTGTATAAATCAGGCATAGGACAAATACCATTGCAAGTACCACACAGGAAGTAAGGCAGGTTCTTCTGTTTTTCTAAAGCAATCTTATAAGCCTGAGGAATTCAAAGGAACAAGCACTCTGGATGGCAGCTTCACAAATGAACAGGATAAAGATTTCAAACTGTAACCAGCATTGAAGGATTTCTTTGCCATTAATGCAGATTGTTGGTGGACAGTCTGCTGCCACTATGAAAAGAGTAAGTAACGATTGACTGATCATGGAATGCCAACACTGTACTACGTGGTTTCTTGTTCATTTAGCAGCATATATGGATTTGGAAGCAATGCTGAAGCAAGGAACTACTCGGAACAGAGAACAGGATTGTGTCAGAAACAAGGCTCACAGTCTCCTGAAGGAAAACTTATTTGAGCTGTTTTGTTCTGTTTCATGAGAGAACACACAGACACTGCTGAATTTCCTACTTTTGGGGAAAATACAGGGGGTCAGCACACCTTCTGAATCATGGGATCTCCCCCTCCTAGGTCAGTATTTCTATTTCATGTGGGTCTGCAGTACTCTTTGAAAAAGAAGTGGTTGACTCTGTCCAGGTTATCAAACACAAAGGGCAGGCACCAGGAACAGTGGCTAATAGCCAATAGTTAATAGCCACAGTCTTCAGCAAGATGGTCAGCAAATTGAAAGGTGAATGGCTTCACCAATAATGATACAGCCAGTCTCCCTAGGTCTTTCTCTCTCCATCTCTCTTGCATGAGAAATTAACACCTTAATGACAAGAGAGACAATAGGATTTTCCAGATACTCCACATGGGGGTGAAATTGAAGACATTAATTTGGCACATGAACAAAACTTATAATGATTTACAGACTACCTCTGTTGAAGATTTTTAAGGGTTGAGATCCAGTATCGCTGATGGAGAAATGTGACACATCAGGTGGTTAGAGAACAGCAACAGCAAAATCAAGCAAACAAAACAGCTGTCTTCAGTTCATCTACTCTTATCCAACCTCCATTTTCAATCAGGAGTAACAAGCCCAGCTCATATTACAGCCATGTCTTATACAAAACGGAGAAGAGAAAATACTAGGTCAGAAGAGCAGAACTGTCTCCTGGGAGGTCCGCAAGAACAAGATGCAAAACCTTACTGTTAACTGTAGAAAATTCAGGGGTTTTAATACAAAAATCTATAAAAAGTTAATTCTTAGAAAAAAAAATGTAGAAAAGGCAGCAAGAACTTAAAGACAGGAATTTTGAGGCTGGAAATGTTAAGTGCTACCCTTGCTCTCTGCTAACCTACACATTTGTTTGAGTCATCTGGGTTGAAATTCATGGTTAGCTCAAAGCCTTCCAACTTAACACTAATGTTCAAAGGTGACACTTGGCAAAGATTCATCCTTGATACTACAGGTTGTTCATGGCGTTTATCTGATAATCTACATTTAACCTTTATAATTCTTTTTATTGAAGAAATCAATTCTCATTAATATTTTTAATGGTTTTTAGTGGGTGTTAATGAAGTGTGGGAAGGTTCTTCAGGGACCATACTCTTCTGTCACATTGGAAGTGACAGTGATGTGATAAACAGTAGCATGTTACAAGTTTTTGGGTTTTAGCTGAAAACTTCATCATGGAACTAAAAAGTTCTTTCTCTGTGTTCAATATGGAAAATAACTTGGGAAATTTAACAAAATGCATCATTGACACAGACAAAATAAAGGAGTTTCATTAAACAAGTAGTAAAAGTCATCTTGTAGTCCATACAAAATGTCCCATGAAAATGTTATTACATTTGTTTATATATTTGATATTACAAATATTATTACACACAACTACTGCCTATTCTCAAAAAAAAACTAAAACAAAAACCAACTAAAAACCAAACAAACAGAAACTCAAACAAACAGAAGCCCCAAACATTTGTAGAGGCAGAATTGAGGCTGGATGTACAGTTTACAGTTCCTAGCCAATATAAAATAAGTCATTCAGTAAAGGGACAGTCAAATCAATTATCCATCTTTATCTGAGTATCAGTTGCTTTTTAGAAATCACTCCTTTTCCTGCGGAATTACTTTTCAAAATACTGTTCTACACAAATAGCTCAGCAAATGAACTTGCTATCAAAGCTATTCCAATTCCTCAATGCTAAATAATACTTCATCACCTACTATAATTCCAGATTATCTTAATTTTATGTCTTTTTATTCTGTAATGAGAATGCGATTTTATCTCCTCGTTTAATACAGTAATGAAAATGTAATATTTTATGTATAAGCTTAGGAGTATGAAAATATTGTTTATTAAATGTATAAATAAGGGAATATTCACTGAGGATGCATTATTTATATCAGAATACTTGGATGCTTTCAGAATGTTGTTGGTGAAGAATAACAGATTTAGGAGGAAACATAGAATGATTGAGCCAATCCTGCAACAGTACTGTATGGCTTACTCATTTCTGTTTCAGCTGTACTTTGTCTGAATTAAAATATATCTTTTCTCAGTCAGTTATGACACACTTCTGGAATTAACAGCAATACATGACATTAATCTAGTGTCCTAGTTACCGAAACAAGAGTTAACAAATTATGTTGATGCATCAAGACTTTACAGAAAAAGAAACACACAAGAGAAAGAGTTCCTTACAAGACAAAGGTCACATAGGGGATCAGTCCTAGAGCTACAGTCTACCAGAATACTAAAAACCTAAGAAAGGCTTTACCTAGGAACTAATGCAACCTGCAAAGCTCAGAACTTCATACAAGACCAGATCTCACTATTACAGAATGAAATTCTGTTGCCTGAAGGGGAACAGTGAGCAAGAGACTTGGGCTATGAAATTTGATCCAAACAAGGTATAATATTTACCGAATGCAAATAAGCAAGGTGAGTGCAAGTAGAAAAAATACAGAATTCTAAAAATAAGGTTTGCTCCAATTTCAGTCCATTCACAAATAAAGATCTGCTGGTGATAGTGATGACATTACAGCACAAAATGACTTTTGAGAACACAGCTTAATGTTAGAAAAGGCGCAGAGCTGATAAAGCTCGTATATCACACAGACACTGCTGTTATCACCAAAGTACTACAGATGACTGGTGCTAGGATGAAGCCATTCATTACAGCTGGTATTAGAGTACAGTTGAAAGTCTCCCTACCTAAAATAAGAACTGAGACAATTTCAGCATCTAAAAGTACTTCTGATCAGCCAATTTCTTCCAAATTAGCAGCTTATTTCCTCTGGCTTGTTTTCCAAGCAACCCAGTTCTGAAGTGGTGTTTTATCATATTTGTCTCCATCTATATCCAGATATGGCAAGCTACAGACTTTACAGGCTAATGGAGGAAAACATTTATATAGCTGCAGCAAGCACCATTCTCTTATGCTTATTTTAGAAACTTGTGAAATGCACTGGGTATGGAGTGTACAGGACAGACAACAAAACTTCATTGGGCCAACTTCTCAAAGAGTTCTGGGAGTATGCTAGAGGTACTCCACAAATATTTTCCAGGAGTTGTGAGGTTATAATAACCTATAGAGTGGTGTCCTTTACTGCACGCCTAATTAAAAAAATATATAATAAGTAAAGAAATAACTTCTTATGTGTTTCTTATGGTACCTTCTGGTTTTGAGGGGGGGGGATAAAAAGAAAAATTAAAAAAAAATAAAAAAAGAAAAATTTTAAAAAGGGTTTTGATGTACACTTACATGAAAATACAGACCAGACTACAGCTACCAAAACTTACTGTTTCCCTGTCAAATTAAAGACTTATGATTTGTGGAGGCAGACTGGGATGTACATGATTGCCAGAAGGATTAAAACTGTTGGCAGTTACATCATTTACTGCAACAACAACAACAAAACCCAACAAACAAAAGAAGCCAGTTTTCCGAGATAAATAAATTGTATGCCACCAAACTGCAGACCAGTTGAGGAGTTGAATCCCCCTGAGCACAACTTGTTTCCTTTCTGTCCAGCTTGGGTTCTATCAGGCATGCAGGGGACACTAGCTGCCATACCCACACTCAAGGACGTATCAGCTGGTTGTCACAACACCTCAGTTTCTTCTTCTACTTTGAAATCTACAGTCTTGTCTCTCTCAGTGCAATAGGAAACAAATGAGACTGTTGAACTATTCTTGGTATGACAGACAGCAAATAAGAGTTTGGGCTAATACAATACCTGAAAACACAAATGTTGGATAGAACAAACTTTTTAAATAAGTGAAATTTTTGGGGAAGATTAAATCTGAAACAACTACTAGAAACAGTCTAATAGTCTAAAAAAAAGGCTACATGGCCATCTTCCAATATAAGAAGCCTAAACTTGTTTCCTGAAGAGGAAAGTGGAGATAGCTGAGGGAAAAGATCACAGCAGTACACCTTAGTAATTATACTCCCTCTTATCAAAGGTTTAAAAGACCAGAGTAGTCATTTTAAAGTTAAGGTGCTGATGTACAGAATGCAGTATGGGCAGCATATTAAGATGATGACTACAGTCTGCTCTGTAAATATGCTAATGGAGACAGTACCAATTATAGACTTTCTTTTATTCCTTGAACTCCTCAGAAAGATGAAGGTGAAGGAATAATGAAAATATGAACCACTAGTAATGCCATGGTATGACATTTGTTCAGTACCCTGGTAACATTACAAGACAGAAACAACATAAGATTAAGTCAAAAGAGCTTCCATGTAACTTTGCTAGAAGTCAGATTCTTTTCATCAGTTTCCTTGATTTTTTTTCCTCCTTCTATATTCAGGTATGCATAAAGAAAATTATTAATAGTATATATAATTAAATAGATTAATTTATGGACTATTCAAACCCTTGACCAAAAACTAAAGACATTTACTAATAATATAAAATTACTAATAATATAAAACTTCTGGCATACCATCTTCTGCAGTCAAAAAATTTCACTAACACCTTTCCTTGAAAAAGTGGCATGAATATCCTGCTAGTATATATAGGCCTTATTTTTCAGGAATGAGATCTGCCAAACATGTCCTCTCTTTTGGAAAGCTGGCAGCTTGATTTACTACTTTTTCATTTTCTCCTAAGTTTAGAAAAAAATTTCCATCTTCTAATTAATTGGTCCAGCTTGCCTCCTGTATAAAGGGGGTTTATAAGAAACCCTCAGAAATTGTAGATGCCTCATTGCTGGCAGTGTTGGGGTTTTGAGCAACCTGATCTAGTGAAAGACATCGCTGCCCATGACAGCTGGATTGGACTATATCTTTAAAGGTCTTTCCCAACTCAAACCTTTTCATGATTCTATGATAATTACTACTAAAATCTACTACTACTTCTCATACTACTACTACTCATACTTCTAATATGTTAGCATCACTATGGATTGTATGTTTATGTCTTAAATGGAAACATTTGTACACAGACCAAAATTTGAAATATAATAATAATTTGCAATACAAACATTTAAAAAGATAGATAATAGAACTTGCATTTACACATATATTTTAAATTAGTAGTTAGGAAACCCCTTGTTCCTATTAAGCAGCAGCAAATTTTATTGCCATGGATTTGATATGCAGTGCTCCTGAGTATTTTTAACCAAGTAACCCAATCTGTGAGGTGAGCTGTTCAGAAAAGCACACATTCTGAACCAAGCATTCAGTTTCTATGTTAAAGTCTTTCATTCTTAAAGTCCCATTTATAAGGTGTGGTGATTGCTTAAGTGCATAAAGGTTAGTGACTATGATAAGTAAAATCCACTTGCTGCTCACACTTTCTTCTCACATGTTCAAGCCTTGAAGCCCAGCACAGAGCACTTACGAGGGCACACTGTGTGCTTGGCTGACACTGAGAGAGCCCCAAGGAAAGCTATCATTGGAGTCTCCTGACAGGACAGTGGGAGCAGAAAGGAGAAAAGCAATAAAAGCCCAAAAACCTCAAATACTTATGTAGAGAAGATACAGTTAAATATCTCATAGTAAGGCCTGAAACAGCATAATTAAAACAGACATGTTAACTAAGAAAATATCTATCCAGCTTTATAATAGAGGTTCTTGATAACACGTCCATTATAAAGACTGCAGTAAAGGTCCCATTCTAAGCCTTACCCTGAAGGTATCTTTCCATCCGTAATGATGAAAAAAAATCTCTTCTTTCTGTGTTCCCAGTTAAGTTTGTGCAATTTATTTCTAAACTATTTTTACAGATGGAACTAAAATATTGATCTGTCTCAATTTTTTGAGCTTCTAATATTCTTATTATCTGTAGATTAATAATAGCTTTCATTCCAAAGTGTAAAAGAAAAGAAGTATGCATTTTTATATCACAAATCTTATCTGAATATTTGTACTTTTGCTTTTCTTCTCCTTGCAGAATTGGGATTTCAGAAAGAACTTTCACAATGAAATTTACTGGAACTTCAAGTAAGGAATAAAAAGTCATGAAATCTATGAAAATGGGAGTTTCATTCCACTAAAAGTAAAGCTGCACTTCACAACGTCTTTATTGTTAATGAGCTTTTATGATTACAGTGAACTAAAGTTTATATAGCACTATTTTTCTGTAGTTTTAAAGTACACCAAGGATAGATATTTCATCTATCATTAACTACTGATACCCACATTTAGCAGACCACAAAAAATCCTATCTCCTACTGTGTATGCTTATTCAACAAAATCAAACACATTTTGCATTTTTGTGTGCGCTACTTTTAATGTAAGACTGAGACCAGAAAATTAATGAATATTTTTTGGTATATGTAAACCTATTTTGAAAGCTTACTCAAGTCTTTCAGGCTACAGACTTGGGTAATTCTCTCAAACGAACAAAGTTTTCTTTGCAAAATCCTCCGTAATTCCAGATAAAAGAAATATGGTTTGGCAACTTAGCATTTTGTCTCTCTCTTCCCTGTAAATAAAATTTTTAAAAGAGTATCTGTAGAGAGGAAAGGAAAGATAACTGTCCACTTGAGCCTAAAGAATATTCAAGAAGGATTTAGTCCAAAACTTAGAGTAAGATTTCACATATCAAGAAAGGGGGACACATCCCAGATTGCAAAATGGAGAATCCACATTCATAAGATGTATCTTGGTGACACCATGAAAAGGAAATTGATGTTGTAAAGACGAAAGAAGAATCTGGATGGATTTCTGAAACCCTGCCTTACTCACAGGGAAATCCAATCTAAACCAGGCATTAAAAGTAGGTACATTTTCATAGTCATGCCCCTGCACACAGAACAGACTTCACTTACAGACTTCCCTTTAAATCATCACATTCCAGCCACCCCAAGCATCAAGCACCCAATAGACTGGTCTTACTTTCTCTCCTTACTTTCTCCTTAGGTTCAAGAAGGAGTATCTTTCCTCTTCCTTCCACTATCTAGCAGGAAAAATACCACAAAACAGAAATAGAATAGCTGTTTTAATAATTTTTATTGCGCTCCATTGTCTTTCATATGTCATGTGTACAATAAGTCCCTAGGAGAATTGTATTCAAATATGGATGGATAGATACTTGCACGCCGTATTGGATCTGCCTGCCTCATGAGAACAAACACTCCTGGTTCAGACTCTCCAATGCTGTTTCTCCTTGAAGATATTGATTCAGTGAAGTCTAAACTTACTTGGATACCACAACTGTTAAAAATGCCAATGCAACCAACACCAGCCTGAACATTCTACTTCCAGACCAACCCAAGAATGTGAGTTGCTGAATGGCCAGGTTCTTCAGCCTGCAAATTCTCTAGCTGTCAAACTGGCTACTCAGTACAATGGATGGTTTGGGGGTTTTATGTTTGTTTGTTGGTTTGGCTTGTTTTTTGCCTTGATGTGCATCAAAAAAGTGAATCTGGAATCTCCTAGATAGAAGTGCAAACCCTGTGTTTCTTTGGTGGTGGTGGTGTTTTTGTTGTTGTTGTTGGTTTTTGGTTTGTTTGTTTTTTTTAATTATCAACTCTTTCCAATTGCTGCATCCTCTCTGATATTTCAGGTCAACCAACCCTCTCTATGACTCTCTCAGATGGCCTCTCAACTACTAGAGAGAGGACAGTGTCTGAAGTCTAATGCTGAGTTAAAATGGACCACAATTTACAAACACCCTTTAACCTCATTATTTCTTTTTAGAGATTCAAAAGACTTGGTTGGTTGATTGGTTTTGTTTAATGCACACATGCAATAATTTTTTTAAATAAAGAATTACTTATTTTCAGGAAGGAAAATTGTTGTCTTATAAAGTACAATGTAATATAAAGAATAAAAATCCTTCCTTGAATATACGTTTCACATGCAGGGACTTAATAGATAAGGCATGCTTGCTTAGTTGCAAAAATCAACAGCAACAAAAGCTCATAGCCTCTTTATCTTTAATTGTTTAAATGTTTATACTTCACTGTCACAGTCACAGATATCTTCTGCCTAATCACTTTGGATGAACCCACTTTCATATACAAATTCACCTTCCTTTATTTGCAGCTCCCACATTCCACTTTGGTTCTCTCTTCTGCAGTGATTTATGGTACCTTAAGAAGTGGCCCTCCAGGGTACAAATACCTTTGTCAGGGATTAATGACAGTTTTCTAACTGCTTCTCCACTGCCCTCAAAATTTTTCATTATCTAATATTTTCACAAAATAGAAGGGGCAGACCATTTCCTTTGCCAAGACACATGTATTTTCTCTTGTTAATTGATAGGCAGAGAGAGAGAAGACCAGACAAATCCTCAGAGGGAAAGCTGCCATCAAATAATTTTATTACAGGGCCATAATGGTATCTCTCGTTCCTTTAGGTTCATGTTTGTTCTGCTCATGATCCTCTTTTTCACAGAAGATCCAAACACAAACAAATTTAGAGTAAAAAGGGTTTCACAGAGAGTTTTAATTCAGTACAACTGGAGAACACACAGATAAAGATTGAAAGTTTAGTGTAATCCACATTTAAGTTTTTTGGAAAAGTCTCAGATCTTATCCTCAGTTTTTTCTCAGTTTTTTTTTTGTTCCTTCTTCCATTAAGTTTTGAGGGTTATTGTTCTCTTGACATTCAAACACAAAAGATAATGTGCTAATTAGAGAGACTACATATATTTAGTTTCACTTGCAAGGATTATACAAAGATTTCCAGCCAGCTTCCTTTCATTCTCCTACAAGTTGCATTTAACCCAAGGACATAATCTATTCTTGACTGGGTCACTCCATGCCATATTTTTATTTGGTATGTTCATTTGTACTAGAAATGGGGCAGTTTCTTTCAATTCATAAAACCATGAAAATATATTTTCCATTGTATCATCTCTGCTTGAATGACACGTGTGTTTCTCCAGGGAAGTCAATCTGTTATGAAGGATGCTGAGTGCTGTGCTGTGGGTAACATGCTTTGCCTCAAAGGCAGCATGAACAACCTGAGCCAGTCTATGAAATTCATCACACACAAGCCAACAGACAATGAAATGAAGGGCATTCAGCTGAAACCTCAGACCAGATGCTTCCATGGTATACTTCCACTATGGTTCACTTGATTCTGTCAAAGCCTTTATGATGGCAGAGAGAGAGAGACATGTGAGTGCATATGTTCCTATGTACTTTTTTTCTCTTTTTCCCAAGGCTGTGAGAACACTTTAATTGGCAAATCCAGGAGTCACAAATCAGCCCTGGAATTTCGTGTTTTCTGAATCTCAGAAGGCAGCCCATTTTTGTAAGGTATTTTAAGCACATCAAATAACCTCCCTAGCTTACAAGAGTCAAGACAGGTTTCTAAACAGAGGCCTTACTGGCTTGTTTTCTCTTGTAGATATTCAGAAACAAGCTATTGCAATTTACAAGCAATACTATGCTGCAAGACAAATTATTTTTCAAATGCAACCATGCCCTAAAAACAGATGGAGGCAGGGAGGCATTTTTTTTGTTGTTAGGGATGTGTCATTTCATACCAAATATGTCCTACTTATTACACTGTCCCTCAAAAAGGTTCTGTAAAAGAGGACATTGTAGTTATTACATTGTCCCTTTGAAAAACAAAGGTTTCTGTAGAAAAGTGTGTTGGAGCACTTTACTGTTAGCAGCACAGCTAATCCTCATTCTAAGGAAGCATTCTGTGATCTATTCAGCAATTTCCCTTTACATCATTACACTTACAGAGTGATTACAACCACATTGCCTTATAGCAGACTGGTTTGTCTCTACTGAAAACAGGAGGAAAAAAGAATATAGAGGGTTTATCAGATTAATACTGCTCTAGTTCTTCCTGTGGCAAAACTTTCTTCAGACTCCACAAAGACACAACAGAATCCTCAGAGTTAGGAACTGTGACCTAGAAACCATGAACTGTTGACATGAAATCAAACTTTGCAACTGCACATATCAATGCTGACACCAGAACACTAGTAAGAAAGCTCCATATTACATGTTACTCCTTCTTCTTGCACAACACTATTGTGCTGTTTAAATAGATGGGATTTCAGCGCAACACTCAAGCACTTCCCTCTCTTGTCGGGAGGCAAAAAGCAAGTAGTAGAGACAAACTGTATTTAAATCACTGCAGGCTGTGGTTTATAGTTTTAGATTTATAGTTTCAAAGATGTTAAAACCAGAAGAAAACTCTTAAAATTATGTTCTCTAGCTATCTTTATATCTAACAATAATACAGCCAATCCATGTACTCCTAAGACCAATAAACTCTGTTTGGCTAAAATCTAACTTCCAGACAGTTTTGATGTGAACACAGAGCTAGAGAATTATTTTTCACTCATGGTAATTCATTCCAGTGGTCAGTCTCCCTCACTAGCATTTTTTGTGTACACACTGATTTTTCATTTTAAATTTGCTGGTCTCAAACTTTCAGCCACTACTTTGGTCTTTGCCTTTCTCCTCACTAGGTTAAATGTATTTCAGAACCCATTTTTCATCCCCTGCACTTATGTACTACACTTCAAATGTTCCTGAGACAACTTTCTGATAAACCAAACTCTTTCAGCTCTCTCTCCCAGTGTGCATTTCTGACTACTCTCCAATTCAGTAACAGTTTTGTTTACTTTCTATACTACCAATGAAAGTGCTGACAGGCAGATCTGGACTGAGTACTGGCACTTTCACAGATGCATTCAAAAAGCCTCTACTCGGTGATAGTCCCTCTAGTTGGGGATTTTGATATTCATCAGTTTACCAGTTCACAGCTCACTTATAGCTGCACTTCTATGGTCCTATATAATTTGCCATGCAGTACCAAGTCAATCTACTTGTCTTCCACTATTTCCTACTTTTAGCAATAGCAGTCAAATCCTGTAAATTTATTTTGATAAGTCTGTTGTTGCCTGACAAGATCAGCTCTACAGCATTTTCTTTGTGTCTCCCACTTCTAAAACAGAAGAAATTTATTCTATGCACACTCCCAAATCTGTATGTCAGCCTATAGAACATATATATTTCAGCATTTAATTCTTCATAAAAGGGAGCCCATTTCAGTTGTTTCATTGCTTCATCCCAGACTGAAGTCAGGCTAAACACTTTATACTTACCCATGTTACCTTGCTTGACCTTTAAGAATAGCCAGAATTACCCTAATTTTGCAGTCAAGTTGGGTTACAAGCAGAGCTTACTACATACACTTCATTTTTGCTCGATACACAGAAAAAAACAGACTTGTAGCAGCTCTTTTCACAGAGGATCCCTTCAAGCTCCCAATATCCATGTGTGAGCCAACTCTCTCTGATTTGGGATCTGGAGGCTGTCAAGAGGATAGCCCTCAAATAAATGATACAGAACAGCATACACCTCTGTCAGAGGAGTACCCAGCACCAACTCCAGCAGTGGAAATAGTAAAATATCTGTGGGATAACAAGAGAGGGCAGAAACTGTTTCCTCACTTGCACAGCATCAACTAGCAGCAGCAGCCTCACCTCTTCAAGTCTCGATTTATCCATCCCAAGAGAGCAAAGATGAAAAGAAGGAGCCACAGTTTTTCAGCAGAATGTGAAAAACAAGCAGGTAACCTGCAGCCTAAGCTTCAACATTTTAATTACACATCACTTACTTACATGCAAATACCCTTTGGGTGCACAGGGCTACAAGAGGCAGTGAGAAGGCAGCAGCAGTGTTTTCTCTGAGTGCAGCACCAGTTCTCAGCCTTCAGATCTGCTGCAGATGACCTGGGCAAGAGGCTGAGTTACCCAGAAAGAAGATGAGAAGGACTGGGCATGACGTTATGAAGAAAACTCTCTTCAGGCCACATTGCAGTGAAGTGTGGAGTGCTTAAGGAACAGTAAAGAGCTGGCAACATCCTCCCATTAATTTCTCAGTAGGCATCTTTTCTGTGACTAAGCATCAATCTAACTAAAGACCCACCAAAAACAAGAGATACAGTGAAAACTTTGAGACTCTGGGTTCAAAAAACTCCAAAAACAAAGGGTTCCCCAGCCCACCCAAGGAGTCTCGTATTGAAGGAAAGGGTATGTCCCCTAGTTGGAAGGGCTGCATCTGAGAGGAGGGAACAGAATATGCTAAACATGTAACTGTTCAGAAACATGTAAAGGCTTTAGTGAAAAACATTACCCTACAGTTAGAATAATTAGACTAGAATAAGACAGAACCTGAGCGAAGATCCTTTCTGATGAACTAGATAGCCCAGCAGCCAGAGACTTCAAAATAAAGTGAAAACTGATGCCAGTTTCTTTAAGAGGATGTTGCTGTTTTAGGGATTTTTGTCCCCTTATCCTTTGCAATATTCAGCTTGCCTTTTCCTTTGACAAATTCCATTTAATTATGTTTTTTGGACCACCCCAAACAACACTTCTGCTTGATGTGGATGCCCTCCAGATATTTGTAGACATTTACTGCCCTAACCCTGCCTGTTAGCCCATACTTAGTTGGAAAACATAAATTCTCATTTGGATCATCCCTGATGTCTACAATTTCTGTTATTTTCCAACTCCACCATCCAACTAGCTCTCACTTTAGATAGCTACACGGTGTGCTCCCATCCAGAACACCAAGCACACATAACTATCTGTATTTCTAAACTCATTGTATTGTCAGGAAAAAAATTTGTCATAGAGTCTAAAACAAACATATCCCACTGAGGGGTTTTAAAGTTTATGGCCCATCCAGCCTCATGTCCTGCACTGTGTAATTTGTGAAGTGCTGTGTTAGCAGGACTGCAGAAGCCTAGATTTGGCATGGGTAAACACGCCCCCCACCCTCCTAACTAATTTATAATCTACACAGTATTTTAAGTCTCAGACAGATGACTGTGAAATAATGATGCACATACTGATTATCCCTCCAGTCTAATAATCTGATTTGAGTTGGAACCTGCTGCAATGGTGATATTTCACAAGAAAATGGTCGAATGCCTTCCCTTCAATCTTTCTGTACATCAGAGATCTCAAGAGAGAAGCTCTGCACAGACAGAAAGAGCTACAAACTTATTACATGGAGTTAAAGGGAAGGCATTATGTAACAGATGCTGTTTTCAAGCTTTTTGTGCTTGAGGAATTATTTTTAACATCCTTTGCGAAATTACAACTTTGCTATAACTGAATTCAGTGAAAATTGGTGGGTTTATCATTAGAAAATCTAATTTCTGATTACATATATGTTAAAGATTATTTTTTTTTCCACCAGCAAATTCAAGCTCTATTTCTTGCTGTCAGACTCAAAGGGAGTGTTTGGCTTGCAAAAATAAATAGTTTAAACAAAAACAAAAATCTGAGTCCAAACCTCACCTGCTGTGATATGGAATAGAACACCTGACTATTAGGCTAAGCACTCCACACCTTGTGTGTGTTCTTCTGCTGGTATAAATGAAAACAGGTTTTGGGCTTTAGGTAGATAAACTCAAATTCAAGCTAGGTTTTCTTAGAGCTTAGTGTCAAAAAACCCACATCATGACAGAGGCATCATTTGCCCTCTGTCTCCTTCACCCCCTACTTACCCACCCAAAATGCCTTGTAAAGCATCACTACCTATTGAAATGCAAGCTGGCAATTATATAGTCCATGAATAACAATGTGAAGTGGATGGAATTGTCTCAAGTCAGGTGGCTGAGTCTGACTTCCACCCTACAGTAACTTAAAAGATTTCTCCCTTGTCCTGTGGTAGCAAGCAGGTCAATCCAAGGCCTTTTGATAAGTAAACAACTTCAGAAATCCAGCTGGGTGGAGTACAGGCTCATATAAAATAGCAGTTGATGGACACGAGTAAAGGTTATGATTGTGCAACCACTCAATTGTGAGAGAGCTAGTAGTACTTTTTGCTATGAGGCATCATAGATACACACAGAGATCAAAGGAGCAGAAAGCAGAATACAAGGATAAAGAATGAGTCAACCTATCTGTTTTAAAATGTGAAGTAGCAGAAGCACATGCAGAGCACAAAGAACTAGGCAGGTGAACACTTCCTAACAAGCTATGTACCATTTACATGCTAAAAAACAACACAGTCAAATAAAATCCTAAGTGTCCAGATAACATTTTTCTTGAGTGAAGTGCTAAACTATAAAAAGTCTCATAATATAATCTGCCCACATATATTTAAAAAAAAAAAAAGAGAACACATTAATTCTCTAATATGTCGTGTGAACTGCAAGCACTGAAATTGTCCTAGTGGAAAACGTTTCATAAGAAATTTACGTTTTTCTCTCAAGACTCTTATAGGAACAAAGCTATCTAACTATCAGGTCTGATATTATACTTGATTAAGCAGGTAGAAGGAAAGCAAGGGTTTTTCTTAACCATAGTTTGCAATTCCCTCACCCCAGCTCTAAACTTGTTATTAAATTTGATTATTGCAAACATAGAAACACAGGTATGTCTACTGTAAAACTCAGTATTAAACCCTTTATTGAAAAGGACAAAGGAGTTTGTTTAGGAATCAGGAACAGATTACTGAAGACATGACAAGTGCCGGGCTAAGCAAAGAGTTTAAGTCAATGTACAGAAAATAATTACATTTCTATTTCAGTAAAGCACTTGATCACGTGCCTATCTAAGTAGTGATATAAAAGGTTTGTTGAATAGGTTTGAGTGTTCCTGCATCCTGAAAATGAGGCACCATGCTTAAGTTCTTGTCTGAATCAGCATCTACTTGAACAAATATAACCTCCTGGATTTCCTCTTATTGTCTGCACACAGAAAACCTGGAAGGACAAACACCAAAGCATACCAAGAGCTGATAAATCCACTGTCCTCACTATATCAGTGAGGCTTTTACCTTCGGGATTAATTTTGTTTTCTCTCTGAGTCTGTTTTATTACGTACTACTCAAGAAATACAGATAAGCACTTCAGGGAACTTCTTGAAAGAAAAGTAAGTGCCACAAGATGTTTTGAAAATTGTCCACAGTACCACACTATACTGATGTTATAGGCTGAAAATGAGGAAATTATGTCTATGCTACCAGTGAAGGAGAAATGAGAGCTCCTCATGTACATAGACCCAGACTAGTCAGCATTAAAAATCAGTGAATTAAGACTGGAATGTTTTTAAAAAGTCATTCTTTAAAGACAATCAGCAGGAGTTAGATGGGTAAAGAAAAATGGGAAGCACTGTTTCTCTCCAAAGTCCATTGCACCTCTGAAGCAAGAACTCCCAGACTTCTACAGATTAATGATCATCACCTAAGATACTAGGTAGCATCTCCTACAGACGACCACTACACATTGGAGTACAACACAACCTTCTCTTGTGGGTTAATTATCTGTTGCAAAGAGGAAAAACAAGCTGAACCATCAACCTCAAATACGAAAGGTCTCAGAATACTAGTACTAAAATATTCTGCAGCTTATACTTGTTTTACATTAAAAAAATTTACTTACAAACATTCCACATCTAACATATGGTCATTCCACATCAGCTATCATCAGGACACGTGAAGCATTCTAAAAACAAGAGAATGAACCATTGCTTAAACACAGTCAGATGTCACTATCCAGTTGCAGATCAGAGTCTAGTCATCTTAGAGAAGGAAACGAATGAAAATTATTAATTTAAAATAGTTGAGAGTCATTTAAAATAACTAGATGATTTCCCCAAAAGTTGCAATCCATATGTTATGAATGAAAGTAACGTGGACAAAGAAAAGTTTCTTTTAGAGAAACAAGAAAAATCTGTCAAGAAGTGCACACACAGAGAGAAGATGACAGCATTTTAACCATGAATATAAATTAAAAGCTAGAAAGACTAGAAATTTTATAGAGGATACAACAAACATAAAAGTAACTCTCTGACTAGCACTCAAAGGTTTTAAAGCACAGCAAGAACACAAATGGATCTCAGTAATACTACATACGGATTGCTAGCAAGTATGTATGATAACATAAAAAAGGATGGAAATATTAAATATTTTTCTCCTGAATATTGTGAAGGAAAAGTGGAAAGTATTTGCATTCTCTAAAGATAAAATACCTCTGCATTATCTTTAGTTATTGTTGGAATAATACTGGAAAGTACCAGTTTAACATTTCAAAAATAAAGTCCTCAGGAAAACGAAACAAAACCAAAATATACCTGCAATCATACAAAAAGAGCTGGCTGAGAAGCAACCTGAACCATTAATGTAGATTTTCAATAGTTCCTGGAGCCCTGAAAATGTTTAGCAGTACAAGAAAATAAAGTGAGAGAAAAATGCTTTACACAAAGGCAACGGGCTGACTGGTTTAACATCAGCAATCAGTAGACTTGGCACCAATCCCAACAAAATAATGAAATGACTAATTTATGGCACAGTTAGGCATTAAAAGGAATGCAGTGTAATCAAAGACAATGAATGTGGGCTTATGAAAACTAAATCTTGCTTTCAAACAAGCTTTTGCTGATAGAATGTTAAACTTGTTAGTGTAATAGATTCTGTAAAGTATTAGATTTGACCCTAATTAACAAATTATAATTACGCAAGATCAGCATGGCGTGCGTTACACATATCCAAACCTCCCAAAAAAATAGACTTAAAATGTTGTTTTAAATGTGAAGCCACTACAACAGCATTTCTGGAGATGTGTTTTGAGACCTAAGCTATTTCCTAAATATCAAATTGACAGCACAGAGGGGAGAGATAAGCACCCCAGATTACAGCAAATAAATGTACAGATTATGCACCCCCCCAAAAAGGAGAGTGGAAAGCAATCCCAAGACATTTGGGTCACTCTTGACAGTTTCTAAACATTTCACCCTCCACAGCTCCCAGGCATAAGATTATGCATCTTCTAAGAAAAGAGACTTATTGGCCAGGTATCAGGCATAGCCACTCACAACCTCTATTCCCAGTTTAGCCATCCAGAGCCCTTTGCCACAGTTTAAAAGACTGAGGTATTCCAGGAAACATTTTCATGAAACTTGCTGTGAAAGAAACCACTTTAGCTAATCAGCTCTGAAATACAGGGGAAAGGACCCAGTCCTATGTGCTGGTGTGGTAAGTGCTATAGAAGAGTTCAGACTGGGCATCTATTTAGCAAAAAAGAAAATAAGAGTATTTTTTAAAAATTAGCTAAAAGAATGACTGAAGACCTGGAAAACTTGCTTTATAATTAACAATCAAAGGAGCTCAAGCTACTTAACTGTCAGAGAAAATACTAAAGTTTGTTTTAACCATATACCAACATAAACACAGAATAGAAAGTTGATAGAAAAAGCATTTCAATTTAGCAGGCAAAGAAATTATGAGATCCATAGCATCTTGAAGCTTTTTCTGGCTGTCTTCAGAACAGATTGAAGGATGTATTCAGGGAACAATGAAGCTAACTGAACAGTTAGTTTAATTAGCACAGAAACAAAAAAGCTAGATATTTGTACTACTCCTGTTGCTATT
>NW_010184698.1:0-9400 GCF_000695765.1 Mesitornis unicolor | reverse complement strand
CTGACAGTTCATGCAGTGTGAACAAAAAAAACCCCAACAAAACAAACAAACAAAACCCAAACACCAAAGAGTCATTGTCTTTGACAATATGTCATTCAAGCATACCAGCACAAGTGCTATACTTGCAGTGCTTGGGTTGGGAACACATGAAGTTTGAGGGGTTTTTTGTTTTAATGTAAAATTCCAGTCAAAGTTTTTTAATACATCTTTTTCTAACACTTCATGAAATCCAAGCAGCAGATACAGGTCAAATTTCATCTAAAAGCATCTTTTTGTATTTGTACCAACCTGGTATCACTACTGTAAACCAGTGACGTGACAAACTATTTCATACCCATTCTTCTTTGTGCAGACCAGCATTAACCAAAATACCGTGATCTCCCTGGAGCATTAAGATGTTGCTGACTGCCCTGTCCAACTACTGTAGTCTTAGAAAAATGGTTTGTTCTTTTGGTAACTGCATGACAAATAATCGCTTTACCACTAACATTACAGACATAACTATAGCACATCCATAATGTATATACTAGTGTAGCAGTATTATTTCATATGTAAAGATTTTTCTGACTTCTTACTATAAAACTCTAAAATCAGTCATGATATAGGCAGTATAATACACAGTCTTTTTTCTAGTATCTCTTAAGTCACTGTAATTTAATAACCATGTTAAAACTACTGTGAGTATAAAGAGTTAATTTGATGTTAGTCTTCAGTAATTTCATAATAAGTTTTGTTTACTTTGTATAAATCTTAATACGTTATGAAACATATTATTTAAGCTGTAAAAAAAGAATATTAGAATCTAAGACCTTTAACTGAATTTAAACTATTTGCTTTAACTCTGATTTGCATTACACTCCATAATTTGAGTATAATGATGAGTCTAGCAGATTTAGGCTTTAATGAGGGCCCTGAGTAATGATGAACAGCTGGCCATCTTAAATCAGATGTCTGCTGAGAGTGGGCAAGTCGAAAAACCATAGGCTATCTATTGCCAGCATTTCAGAAGTGATGCCAAAAATCTAAGAAATTTGGGGGGAAAATGCCTTTGCTAAGGTTTAAGTCTCTGGCTATCCCAGGTGCCTGAAGAGAGTGATCCACACTCATTTAGTCAGCAAGGGAGATTTCACAAGAGTGAAATTTGACTGTCCTTTCACAGCTGCATTGAGACAGTTTTGGTGACGGAGATGAATACCCTTAAGCATTTGATCTCTTTTTCTAGGAAAAGAACCAAAACCTTTCCACAGCTGGACTACACAAACCACTGAAAACTACTACAAAACAGCAGCTGTCCACAGGTGAAAGGCGTTATCCCCTTGTTGATAGCTCTTGAGCAAATAAACCTCTGTAATACACTGTCGTTACAAGTACTGAATGTTATAACTTGCTTTATAGAGCTAAGGAATGCATTAGAACAACTTAGAGAAAAACTTTCATTAAATAAGCCTACTGGCTACAGTACATATTCTCTCAATAGCTAGGGCAAAGACTAGAATCCAAAATCCACAAGCATGTAACAATAGCAGTTTAGCCATCTTTTTTTAATGTTACCTCTTTTATATTTTAAAGTTTTCATGACCAATTACTGTAAGATCCATCACAAATAACCCAAGAACATCCCAAACTATGATTAACTATCACAGTAAGCTGAGGGAGAACATAACCAAGTTACCCTGTACCTGAAAGATTATCATCTCTCTCTTCTCACCATTTTCTTTCCTAAGCCATTACACATCCCATTAGTTTGGCTAACATTCATCTTCCATCCTGCTTTTACGCTGTCATCTCTTACAATAAATTCAACATTCTTTTCCTTAAATCAATATACCATCAGCTCCAAATCTACAGTGATTCAGCCTTGCTCTCTATTTACCCTAATAGCCATTCTCACCAGAGCTCTTGTTAAAAACCTCATGTAGGATCCTAATAGCATGCACATTATGTCAGAAGGAAACAGTGGCTCCTATCTGACACCTCCTTGATCAAACACAACCAAGCTCATGCATGCTGGCTGCTTGTTCTAATACCACTGTATGAGTGCCAGGACAGCCAAGGAAGAGTAAGTGAAGGGGTAGTAAACTTCATGATCATTGCACAAGCTCCTTGTGTGGAGTCTGATCATGCTAGACCCAAATCTCAGATCCCACAGGATTACCAGAGAGAGTCCACTGATCATTGGACTCATCTAGTAGGTAAACTTCTGGGTCAGTCTCATTTTAGTATATGTTATGCCTAAGCCCTCAGACCAAGGTCGAGTTTCCCAAAGATTGTTTGTAGAAATAGCATGCTTTTTCCACAATAAATATGTTATCTTTGACTTTCTAAGAGACAGCTAAAAGCAAGGAGTACACCAACATTGCAAACAAATTTCCATCCCAGCCATTTTACAAGCAAGATACTCTTCCCAGCATAATCAGCAGCACAAAAATACCTTTGGAGACTGAAAACATTGACCCAGCTGATTCACGGGATTAACAGAAAGACTTACAGTTTACACAGACGTGTGAGAAAGCATAGCAGGAATATTGGGTTTGTGTGGTGGGATTTTGGTAGCAAGGAAGGGGCTATAAGTGTGGCTCCTGTGAGATGGTGCTAGAAGCATCCATGGCTCCAAGTCAGAGCCACCTCTGGCCAAGATCAAGCCAATAAGTGCCTCTTAAAATATTTAAGAGGGGTGCAGTACATGGAGGGGATGGACAGTGTGGCCCCAGCCCCAGAGCTCTTGAGGAGCCAGTGGAAGGAAACCTGCAGCAGGGAGAGTAGTGAGATGTGAGAGAAACAACTATGGAGATGCCAATTTCAATAAGAAAAGGAGAAGGTGCACCAGAGCAGAAATTCCCCTGGAGCCTATGGAGGACACCACACCCTAACAGGTAGCTGCACCTGAAGAAGGCCATGACTCTGTGGGAAGCCCATGTTGGAGCAGTCTGTTTTTGAAGGACTGCTCCCCATGTAAAGGGCCGTTTACATGGGGAGCAGTTTGTGAAGAACTACAGCCCATGAGAAGGACTCACATCAGAGAAGTTAATGGAGGACTGTCTCTCATGGGAGGGACCCTACACTGGAGCAGGGGAAGAGTGTGAGGAGTACTCCCACCGAGGAGGAAAGAGCAGCAGAAACAACATGTGATGAATTGACTGGAAACCCCATTCCCTGTCCCCCTGTGCTGCTGAGGAGGACATAGAGAAATACAGAGCAAAGCTGAGCTCAGGAAGAAAGAAGGGGTGGGTGGAAGGGGTTTTTAACAAATTAAATTGATTTTTTTCCCCAAGTCTGTTTTGCCTATGACCATAATTGGTGAGTGATCTCTTCTGGTCCTTGTCTCAACCCATGAGCCTTTTGTTATACTGTTTTTCTCTCCATCCCACCAAAGGAGAAGAGTGAGTGAGCAGACACATGGTGCTTAGTTGCTGGCTGGGCCTAAACCACAACAGGAGACTAGAAGGGAGCTTTCACATTCTTCACATCTTTAGAGATGCAAATCTGCTGCTAGACTCTCAGAGGAGTGCAGCTCGAAGCTCCCAAAAAGGACAAGACTTAGAGTATGCTGTGGTAATTTTCTTCAGCAAGGGTTTATAGAGTATAAACTAGAGTTGTCTAAAGTGATTGGTGAAAAACGGTTGTCAAGACATATTGATTAGATTTCATCCTAACAACTGTTAATTATTAGCTATGCCTGACTTCATATGAATTCATAAAGGAAATGAAGGTGCACTAAGGATGGCATTTGGCCTGAGGTGCCTCATGTGCAATTAAAGTAGAAAAACAACACTGTGAACATTAACATATTTCTCAGTAAAATGTCCTATTCTCCATATGCATCTCCAGTTTTAATATCTTGCATTATGAGACCACACTTCATTTGCTCCTGCTTATTCCTTCTCTTAGCAAAGGTATGGAGCTTTATACAGTAATTAAATCAATTACACTTTTGAATTAAGAACGTTATTTGACAAAAAATAATTGCATTACTTTAAAACAGTGTATATTAAGAATGTGAACAAGAGTTTCTTTCAGTATTTCACAGGAAGAACTATATAGAGCTTCTGTTGAGCTGTCTGTGTTTTGTACCCTGCCAGTTGTATAGCCCATGTCCCATTTCACAGGCAGTTCTGCTGTGCTTGTTTTCTTTAAGTCACTGCCTCATGGTTAGTAATCAGAGTGACTGCATTACTTGTATAGTAATTCTTGGAAGGAGACCGAACTGCTGCTCTAGGGGAACATGCAGTTTGAATGTGTCTCCTGGAGAAACAATATTTCCTCTAAAATAGCTGAGACACAGATGAAACAGAAAGAGTCAAAAACATGAGACACAGCTGCTACAGCTGTGAATAACTACCCATTTTCACCTTATAAGCATTTGCATGGGGAAAACTAGTTGTTGCAAGTACAGTGTTTTCAATGTAATTTAGTCACCAGTTGGCACTTAATTTGATCCTCCATTTAATTTGATCAAGATCTCTGAAACTAAATCATCTGGTGCTTAAAAATATAACTTCCACTGCTAATTTTTTTTCTGCTTTAGTCAGGATAAATTGCTGCTGGATAAATTGATTCTTGGCTACAGATAGTTGCTATTTAATTAATGGTGATGAGCATAAAGAAATGCTTATAAATGAATTAAATAAATGAAGAAGGACATAATCTAAAAAAAAAGGAAAAAAAAAGAGGTCGATCAAGGAAAACTTGTGCAACATTAATGATAGCTACAAAGCTAAGAAAATATTTTTAGAAGTACTGCACTCAGGGCTTGTAATTTCTTTCCTCTTACTAGTATACTACGCAGCTGTCATTTACTTCTAAAGAGTTCTTTTTAAGTAATATTGTGCCCATTTCACAGGTGAGCAAACAGAATGATTAAGACTGTGTATGTGGTTACAGGTATGATACATCTGCATCACATTTGGGAGACTTCCTTGAAAGTCTCTGTTCAGGAGACTTGACACAGGACCAGTTTCAGGAGACTTGACACAGGACCAGTCTGTCTCCTAACAGGATAGCCAAGCTACAGCATAGAAGCCAACAGCCACATCAGTAACACAATAAATCACAGCTTTCAATAAGAAGAGGGGGAAAAAAGATTAATATTAAACAGGAAGGCTGACATTATACAGTCCAATGTAGAGAACACTTTAGCTTTACCTTTCAACTCTATTCCTACAGGGATTTTTCTTTTCATCTTCTAAGTTCAAATATTTGTTCCACACAGATTTGGCAGCGCTCCACCTTGATTTTCTGCCAAACAATATGGAAAATTGATTTGGCTAATGCAGAGGGTCATTGGTACACAACCAAAGAGACATATATAGCAGCGACAATGGGTAGTGCCCTTGGTAGCTAAAGTAAACAGATGAAACACTCTGCAGCATATCAAATTCCAGGGCTCAAACATTTGTAATATCACTTAGCATCCCAACTCACCATTTAGTAGAGCCAGCTAAATAATGTATGAGGCCCTGAATGATCCACCATCACTGCACAACATCTTGGTAAATACACCATAAGTAAGTATACAAGCATGGCAGATACTGATATGTATCAAGCATGGGAAATACTGATATTCAGTCTTCCCAGGGATCAAGAGCTTTTGTTTCTGCCCACCACAACCACCCCATTATAGAACATTATGTTTAAGGTTGTTCTCTTCTCCAACCACAAAGTCACTTGTATTCCCCTTCCATTCTGCACATCCTTCTTCCTTGCCTAATTTTATTTTTCAGGTCGGTGGCTGTACTGTAAGCTTTCCAATAACAGTATTTTCATTAATCCATCCCATTCTAGTCTATTCTGAGGGTAGCTTGTGTCAGCAGCACATTTCTCCCTTTTAAAATAAATCAGGGCACTGACAGCTCCTTTATTTTGAAAGATGCAATGAGATATGAAATCTGCTATTCCTCCCCTCCCCCCAGTTAGAATCTTTCCAAAAAAGCTCACTACAGCATTTCTACACCATCATCCACCCCCTTGCAATGCCTTCCCTCACTTCTGTATTTCAACAAGCAAACATACAAGAGGAGAATGCTAATAAGCACCTGAGAAAGAGAGGGGGTTAATGAGACTTGTAGTCAAGGCTTCTCATTAGGTAAGAAGCCATCTTATTAGAGGATGATGTGGATTATGAAAGTAAAGTGGAGCACTGCACAGCAGTATCTCTGACTTTCAGAGAATCCCGTTCTAGTTACTGTTAAAAAAAAAAGTGAACCTAATTGATAACTACTGCACAAGAGGTATGCCCGTTGCAACCTGTTGCAGTCAGAATTTGTAGCTCAAATATAACATGGTTTTAATAGTTCATGATGCAGAGCACTTTATGTTAACTGCAACTCTGCTACAAATAACTACTTGTCAGGGAAAGCCAGCCAGTCACAAAGCAAAGCCACACCACTTAAACCACTACATATTTCCATTGTCAGCCATGGAAGGAGGATTGTCTCATTGAGACACAAAACTGAGGAACAACAATTTAAGGCTGCACTATTGCCTCAGCCCAGCAAGCTGCATCATTGCAGATTATCAGAAGAAAAGAGAGAGAGCAGGCAGAACCTGGGGGGTGGCAGCACCCCCACCCCAGATTGGCACCAGAAGTAGCCCTCACTTGAGTCAAATTATAGAGGAACAGATTTTGCCCCTCTCACTATCATGGCTACCTGCCTTGCTCCATCACCATATGCTTACATTCATTTAATCTCAATCTAATAATTAAATATTTTAGAATAATTATGCATCTGTTTCCCCACTTTGAGGTGGAAGAATAACACAGCTGCACACAGTATTTCATGTGGCTCATAAGAAGGGAATATTTTAATTTTGAGGAGATTTAGTTATTTTTATATTCTGTGCTTTACAATACACACAGCATTTGCCATACTCCCAGCTACTGTAATTATCATAAAGCCATATATATTATAAGAAATGAGGTAAAATTCAGGCATCAGCTTGGCACCCAAGCATAATTTAGATGTGCATTAAGTGAAGAAACTCTCCTATTTAGATCTACCTACGTCCCTCTCTTCTCCAAGAGAGCTTAAAAAAATAAAAATTTGCACATTTAATTAAGGCAACAGTACAAAAGCATACTTTCTGAAGTAGTGTGTATATTTGTACTTATATTAGCAAAGGCAGCACTCAGTCTGGAAGTTAACACTTTTCTATCATCTCAAGAGGGCTTTTCATCAGCACACCTACAAATACACACTTCCTATAAATAATAAATCAAAGTGCTCTTAGCCTCAGTTGTTTCGAAGAACATTTTAGATAGAATGTTATGGCTGGAGCATGAGCAACACCCTAGAAGTGGTTAAAAATACACTGTTAAACAGGCTGGGAAGGACTTTGGGAAGCAGCAGGGGAGAAGGAAAAGAGCACCAGGTGAGAGATGAAGATGAGTTCAGCAGCATACTAGAGAAGCAGGAAAAAAAAGAAGCTCATCTTTATCTGGGGGTCCTAGTGGGCGCTCAATGGTTCATGTGCAGCTCCATGACTGACTAATTGTAGCACAACAGTCTTTCACTGATCAATATATCAGTGGTCTTAGCTCACTGGCCTCCTGAAGAAGGGGAAGGGAAGAATATCTCTGCATAGGTCTACCTAAAAAGTAGACTAGTAACCCCCACTCATCCTAAATGAATTTTTCCTCATAAAGGTTTTTAAAGAACTATGCTACTGTAGTACAAGCTGAACATGAGATATGCTAGTTATTATATGCTATGCAAGTATCTGCTCTACTTTCTAAAAAATTATTATTATTTTTTCAAGTGGAAAAATCAGACCCAAAGAGTAGACTCAAGACCATACTAAGAAGATTACAGCAGTGCTGGGAGTCTGCATCCAGTTCTTCCATGTCCATGCTCCAACCACCAGTCTAAACTATTTCTCACATGGACAGTTGGACCAAAGAATAAAATAAAAAGGAAAGAAAGAAACTAATTAGACACAGGAGTTGTGGACAGAGAGCCTATCACTTGCTGAATTACCATGCAGCTTGTTATTACTGCTACATTATGTTTAGTTGTTTCAATAATTTAAGAGCAGCTCAAATGAGGTTGCCAGCTCAAGACAAAACATGGCATATTGAACAAGTAAATAGGAAGCAAGTGTAGTCAGATACACCAGCTGGTAGATACAATTTACTAATAACATAATTAGTAGGAAATATATTATTATTATCATTATCATTAAAAAAAGGCAAACCAAAGCCCCAAAACATCACCACCATGCTATCTGGATGCAGTTTTGATGAGTCTTGGTTCACACAAAACCATGTAAATCTGTTAGAGATTTAGTGCTACATGCAGAACCAAAAATAAACACTGACAGCAACAAACTCAAGATCATAGTACATGAACAGAGATATAAAATCACTATCAAAATAACATGCTAAAAGAAACCCCTAACCCACAACAATCAATCAAACAAACAAACCCAAATACCCCAAAACCACAATTGCAATGGTTTACCATTGTACCAGCTGCCCTTTATTCACAGAAGCAGAAATTATGTAAGATTTTAAGATTAATTTACCCACTTAATTCCAGACAAGTAAAACAGGGTAGGATGATTCCAGCAGGATTTGTTCACTATTCATGAGAAGCTTCTAATCTGGATTTAAAGTTTAGCATGTAGAAGTGCCACTTTTCACAGTAAACTCCAGATTTAACAGTATTACACTTTGTTAGTTCTGCAGACAGAGCTTTAATAGGACTTCCTAGCTCACACATTTAAGTTAACTCCTTGTTCCCTGTCCTGGTTTTACTGGGACTGAATAATAGAACTCCATTTTCTGTTCTGCAGAGCTGCATTTCTGAGACAATGGTGTGGTTCAACTTAGTGAAAACAAATTGGTATTATAGCTTTAGATTGGGTAGAGTTACTTTCTCCATAGTAGCTAGTGAGAGTTTGTTTTATATCTATACTAAGAAGAATGCTGATTGTGCATCGATGTTTTGGTCATTGTCAAGTAGTATTTACACTAACTCACGGACTGCTTTTCAATTTTTGCCTGCACCTATTTTTCTAGTTTCTTTTGGTTTTGCTTGGATTTTTCCTCCTCTCTTAGCAAAAGAGGATGAGGATGGAGGTTAAAAGCCTGGGGTTTTTGGGGACAGATGACCTGGGTATGATCCAAGCTGGCTGGTGGCCTATACAAGGATTGAACCTACAACCTTGACATTAAAGCACCAAGGAGTTTGCTGGGGATGACCCTCTTCTTCTGATGGTTGCTGTCTCCACAAGGTCTAGTTTATTGAGTGTCTGAGGCTTACCACTCCCCTGTGACACCTTCATTGGTGCAGTCAGCAACTGTTGTTTGTGAGCCAAGTGTATCTTTGCTATGTTGTGTTATCATTGTTCATATTCTTATTACAATTCATTGGCATTATTAATTATTATTAATATTATTATT
>NW_010184697.1:0-428 GCF_000695765.1 Mesitornis unicolor | reverse complement strand
TTTAGCTTTGATAGAATGAATGTTCTTCTTCGCAGGTAGTATGAGTGTAAGTTTGAGATCTGTGCTGAGAATAATGTCATAACCCACTGATGTTTTAGTAGTTTTTTTTTTTAGCCAAGGATTTCCTCGTGTTTCTGATGTTGTCCCTGTCCTCCCAGCTTGTTTTTGATGAGAAGCTGTGAGGAGACACAGGCACGACAGCTGACTCAAAGAGACCAAAGAGATCTTCCATACCATCAGATGTCATGTAGAATATATAACCTGTGGGGGGTGAACAGGGCTGGGTAGTATCATTGCTCAGTGCCTATGTGGGCATCAGTCAGTTGGTGGTGACCAGTTGCATCACTTGTTTCTCTTAATCCATTTCTGTCTTACTATTTTATTGTATTCATTATCTTTAACAGTTACTAATAATATTATTACCATTA
>NW_010184696.1:4745-5141 GCF_000695765.1 Mesitornis unicolor | reverse complement strand
TAACTCTCCATTTCTAGCCTGAATCTTAGGGTTTATTATCCCCTGGAGTACGGGAGAGCAGGTTGGGGCATGTCTGAGTAGATTAGACAACCTGGGGTGTCTGTCTGTGGCAATACTTCCCGTTATCTTTAGTTATTTGCATATTGTATTGTTTGGTCCCTCGGGGCCAGACAGACATCCTCCAGCTTACTTTGTTTTACATTCCAGCAATTTAATAGTGGTTTGATTGGGACTCAGGGCATATTATCTGTTGGGGAATTTCAAGGCTCAACTCAGTTTACCGTTCTTTGTGTGATGCAGCACTGCCCTGTTTTAGTCTTTATCTTATCAGAAAACTCAAGGCTGAGCTTATCTATGCAGATGTAGGGCCTCAAGGCAATCCAAGTCACTCTTGCA
>NW_010184696.1:0-4714 GCF_000695765.1 Mesitornis unicolor | reverse complement strand
TCCCCCCCCCACCCCGTGATTCACCTGGTGCTCTGGACATTACCAAAACTTGTTTGAACTACAAGCCAGACAATCCTTACAAGATGGTTTGTTCATGTCTATTTCTACCTAATGATTACTCATAAACTCTCTGTCCTGCATAGTGCTTTGAATATTTGCTATGTAGGCTCTCTGACTGGATTTTTAACTCAGTGCATGCACTGGATTCCCAACTCGTTCTTATTTTTGTGAGCTAACTAAATACTTTTCCAAAACACAGAATATCTTCATGAAAGTGAGAGTGAAAGTGTCTGGTTTAAAACAAAGCTTCTTAAAGATAAGTGCCACTATCGATTTCTGAATAGTCTTAACTGAAGCTATGAAGATTCAGACATTGATGTACAGATATTTAAGTACTTGACTGGATTGAAACCTGTATTGCAACTGTCTACCAAGCAAAATGAGACACAACAAAACATTTAGAAAAGGCAAATAAATTGAATAAAAGATATCTACAAAGTAAGAAAAACTGTCAAAAATCTTACTATTATTGCCAGGAGAGGGTCAAGGCTGCTCTAAGACGATGCCGTGCAACTGAAACAATGACAGCTCTCCTAGATGATGATGAGCCCTTCAAATGACTAGTGGCTGTTTAAACCAGGTAAAAATTTGGGCAAATTGGCTGTTGTTGAGCCATATATGAAATTGCAGTAGAAAAACCTAGCAAGCATGATTCGTTAATAAGTTCATATAAGAATAAACAACAGTGATCCAATGAGGCTTACTACTAATAATGTGTTTATAGATATTTACCTCTGCAGCAGTTTCAGAAACTTTATTTTGAATTGCTATTAATGCCTTTCTTCACTGATTATTAATAAAGAGTGAAGCTATGGAGATGCAAGTTTTCCACTCTCTTTTATGTCAGTGTAACATTGCCATCTACAGGACTTAGAGCACAGAATCTCTCTGTTACTTGACTAATTTTCCAATCAAGGAATAGAAGAAACCACTGAACTTGAAAATGTAAGTGTCCAAAATTAGCCCTGTTTCATCAGCCTGACAAACTGCTATTTTACAAATAATCCAGTAATAGTATGGCTCACCAACAAAAGCAGAATACTAAACTACTCTCTAGCAAGTTAGAAAGCAGAGGGATTTTCCTTAGTCTAGTTGCGTTATGCATTAGGACAAAAAGAAACAATTATTAAGTACAAGGGGCTTCTGACTGAGTTGCTCATCAGAAATTGACATAAGTTACCTTTTCATACTGCCATACAAAAATTGTATAATTTTTCTATTCTACAGACAATTCACAGAAGTCTTTCTCAGTATCTGTCCTCTCAGCTTTGAAAAAGGATTTATGCAACACACATTGCTGTTCACTAAACTAGACTATGGACATATTCCTTCACAAGTAATATATATACTGTCCAGAGAGCCAAAAATGCATATATGGAAGTGCTTATTTTTATGTAGCTGCTTAATTTTAACCCTGCTGTTTAATCTCTGCACTAAAGACTGCATTCGTAGTTTTCAAGATGGCTTCAATTCATTTAGAGGTGTTTTTCTTTTAGAGCTATCTCCAAAGCTGGTTTCACAACATTTAGCATTCTTCTAACAATATAAAATATTTCCAGGGCCTAGATGATGTGTTAGCTGACCAAGCACCCCGAGAGGCAGCACAGATAGGGGTGATATGTAATTGAGGAGCACTGAATTAGGGCTACTTCACTGAAATCTCTTTTAGTGTGACAAGGTTGAAAAAGAGAATTAAACAGTGATCAATAAGTACAGGGAGAAAGCTAGAAAGGTCAACTTGAATGAAATAATCTGATTAAAAGTGGGATCTTTGATGTCAGAAAATGTGGTTATTGACTTTAATTCAAGAAAGACAGAATGCAGCAAGACATTTTCATTTTTGAGAATAGAAAAAAAGTAAATCAGAGGGGAAAAGAATCAGCAGCAATAATACAGACAAAATATCTCAAATTTGAAATGGACACTTTCTATGTAGGCAGAAGAGTCAGAAACTTCAATGTTAGTGCAGTAAGATGGCTCTCTGGTCATTGGGAACCACTAGATGAGTTTTCACTCCTCTATATATACACAGGGGAAAAAAACCCCACAACCAGATGCAAGAAAAAAAATCATCACATTGACCTAAGGTGAACATTTTTTCATTTTTCAGTTCAGTGGCCAAACCAGAAAATCAGCTATGTTCAGAACTCTATCTAGACATTCAGGAGACACATTTCTGGAGCAGAATGGGGAGGAAGGGGTAATACTGCTACATGCAGAGAGGCACATTCTGCTTTCAGGTTTCTCTTCTGGCAGCTTCACACTGTTATAGTTGAGACAAACATGACAAAAAAGATTATTTATTTCTATTTCAAAACTGGCAGTCTCCCATAATTAAAGATAGTAATAAAGCTGTTTGGAGCAGGGGTTTGTCAGCATTAAGATATTAAGACCATTAAGAGACTTTCCAGACTGAGCTGATGTTGATAAATACTTGAAGCCAGCAGCTGAGCTTTGAACAGACAGCATCTGTAATAGTGCTGGAGATGTTGAGGAGGGCACAAATTTATGTTATCCTGCTACTTAGCTTGTCCCATCTGACACTGTATTGCTGCAAGTAGCTGGCATAACACTATAGGTTTCAGAGATTGATGCAGATGAAACTTTTATCTCTGCTATGGCCACAAAATGACAGACATGTTTGGAGAATGTCCCACCTGCAGTGTGGAGTCCTGGGACATACAGCAAAGATGAGATTTTTCACTGCAGCAGCTTTGACCAGGATACTGTCAACTTCCACCTTACTACTGACACAAAAAGAAGCAAGTGGCTCTCAGTCACTCTTTACAACTACCTGAAAGGTAAGGAATTAAGTAAGGTAAAGAAGTGGGTGTTGGTTTCATCTCCCAAGTAACTAGCGACAGGACGAGATGAAATGGCCTCAAGTTGTGCCAGGTTAGATAGCAAGGTTAGATTGGATACTAGGAGAAACTTATTTACTGAAAGAGTGGTCAAGAACTGGAACAGGTTGCCAAGGAAAGTAGTGGAGTCACCATCTCTAGAGATGTTCAAAAAAACGTATGGCATCTCAGCACATGGTTCTAGGGGGCATGGTGGTGTTGGGTTGATGGTTGGACTTGATGATCTTAGAGGTCCCTTCCAACCTTAATGATTTAATGATACTAGGTATGAATCCTTAGATAATCATGGTAGCAGTCAAAGTCAATGGTATCTAGAGGCTACTATGGTGTCAGTGTTCTTCTCCCTCTGTTGTTACTAAATTAATAGTAGAAAAATCATAATAAATTACTGTCTTGAGAATGCTCATTGAGTCTTTTCAGGACCATTTTATTGCTCTGAGGGAAAACTCAAGGTCTTATTACCAGGAATGTTAGAAAACATGTTTTAAATCCAGGTTTCTATTGATTATAATATTTACAATTTACATTATACTAAATACATAATATTTACAATTTACAGTCTTACATGCTGCTTAAGAATCACCAGTTGCCTAAAAATTATTTGTGCATGAACTTACATCTCAGAGTATATTTCTTGCACACAATATGTCTCAGAATTTTGAAATTATTTGCAGAAGAAAAACAATTTTAAAATTTGTAGTTGTATGGCATTTTTGCAACACTTTTCATTATGCCATAGCAGCTGCAATTATACATTAAAGAGGGGCTAAAATCGTCTAGGGTCTGGTTTGCACTGTTGTAGGCACTTAAAAATACAGACTTTGAAACAGCAGCTTCCTCTGCCTCAGCAAAATCTCTCATTTGGACAAGATAATTCTCATTGTGCCCTTATGCAGGATAGGCATTCATGCCCAGCGGATGCTCAGAGGAATGCACTGAACATCACTTGGGTGTCTACAGCACTGCCCTGGAAAGTGTCCAGACGTCTACCCTCATGCCTTCCTCAAGCCATCTTTTCTCTCTTGTGATCTTTAGAAGTGTTTCCAATTTTGATTTTTAAAAGAGTACTAAAAGACCATACATTCACACATTCTAGACACCAAAAATGCTTTACATAAGTTAAGGCAGTTATAAAGTCAATCGATATAATACAGGGGTGTGGGAGGGGAAGCAGAGTGGCGTTCAGAGCTATAAAAAAAAAGCAAAACAAAGATATTTACATCTTCAAGTCCCCGAGGAAGTTAATAAGAAGAAAAGATGGCCAGAGGTCATGGCTGGCAATTGGCAGTGCGAGTGGCGAGGGCTCCCTCATGAGAAGTGGCAGGTTCATGAAGTTAGGAAGGGGTTGCTGACATAAGCCTGGAAAAAGAGATGAAGGAAAGAGGTTGGAAGCAACATTTAGGGGGTGAGTCAGGAGCACACATCCATTGCTTATTTTATAATAACAAACACCAAGAACGCAGGGTATGTACAACATCAGCTCAGTAGATGTCTTGAAAAATGAGGCTGATCCATGTTTGGACAGCTTACTGCGCCATGGTGTGCACACTTTCCTCTATGCTATGTCACCTCCAGCCCCCTGCCCACTTCCAGCAGCTCAGCCAACAGCAAGGGTGGCTCCAGCCTCCTGCAGCCCCCATTTGTTTGGAGAGTTGGATTTCTCTTAGCAGCTTCTCTGATGTACAATGTGCTGAGCACTAGGTAGATATTGGCAGTTCAATCCAGCAGGTAAAGGGATGCAACTTTTCATCCAAACCTGACTTTGAGTATTACTGTATTAGCTACCCAGTATA
>NW_010184695.1:0-12170 GCF_000695765.1 Mesitornis unicolor | reverse complement strand
GGAAAAAAAGGTGGGTTGGGCAAAAAAAAGGAGGTTTGGGGGAAGAAAAAAAGAGGGTTTTGGCAGGAAAAAAAGGGTTTTGGAAAAAAAAGGTTTTTGGAGGGAAAAGGGGATTTAGGAGCAAAAAAAAAGTGTTTTGAGCAAAGAAAAGGTGTTCTGGGCAGAAAAAACAGGGTTTTGGGCCAAAAAGGGGGGTTGGGGGGATAAAGTTGGGTTTGGAGGAGAAATAATTGGGGTTTTGGGGAAAAAAGGTTTTACTGGGGTGAGAAAAAAGGGGGTTCTGGAAGAAAAAATTGGGTTTGGGGCAAAAAAAAGGGGTTAAGGCAAAACAATAGGGTTTAAGGTGGAAAAAATTGGTGTTTGGGCAAAAAACCTGGGGTTTGCGTGAAAAAAATGGGGTTTTGGGGGAAAAAAAAGGATTTTTGGCTGGAAAAATTGGGCTTGGGGCAAAAAAAAATAAGGGTTTAGGGCAAAAAAAAGGGTTTAGGGTGACAAAAAATGGGGTTTCGGAAAAATAATCTGGGTTTTTGGGTAAAAAAACCCTGAAGTTTTGGGTGATAAAAGGGCTTTTTTTGAGGAAAAAGGGGTTCGGGGGAAGAAAGGGGATTTTTTTAGGAAAAAAGGGGGTTTGAGGCAAAAAAAAAGAGGGATTTTAGGGAAAAAATTGGGGTTTGGGCAAAATAATTTGGATTTTTTGGGGAAAAAAGGGGCTTTTTAGGGGAATGAAAAGGGGAATTTTTTTTAGGGAAAAAAGGGGTTTTGAGATAAAAAGGGGGTTCGGGGCCTTACCGTGCTCGGCGCCGCAGCTCCCCGTCTTCCTGTCGCCATCCGCCGCCGTTTCGGGCAGTGCTCGGGCGAAATCGGTCTTGAGGCCGTTGGGGAGAGGGGCGGCCGCACCCTCGCAGGGCCCGTGGTTCCCCTCAGGGTGGTTTTCAGGCACCGATCCATTGGTCCGGGGTGGCGGGAATTCGGGTTTTGGGTCCGAATTCGGGGGTGTTCGCTCGGGCAAACTCTCCACGCGTGTCACCACGAAGATTTTGTGGCCTCGGCCAGGGCTGGACACCGAAATCCTCCTCTCGTTGCCGTGGGACGGGGTCGAATCCTCGGCGCGGGGCGAGGGTGGTGCCTCCTCGAATTTCGGCGTCTCGCTCGAGTTCTGTGTCTCAAACGCCGTGTCCTCGTCCGTGTCCGAATCCGAGTCCGTCCCCTCGCCCCCGGCACCATTTTCCGCCGCCGCCGGGGCCTCCTCCGCCGTTTTCCCGCCTTCTGGCGCTGAGGGGGCGCCGCCATCTTGGATGTCCTCGGTGGGGTTTTCCTCCATGGGCTCCGTGACGGTGATTTCGGGCATGGACGCCGACTGCTGCAGCTTCTGCTCCTTCTCCTCCTTCTCTTTGGCCAGGACGAAGTTGCGCTTGCAGCCGTTTTGGATTTCGGTCAGCAAAGCCTTCTGGGTCTCGATGAAGCTCTTGACCTGCCAAGGAAACCATCAGACATACGGTACTGTGTTGGGTTTTCTGCACCGGGAACGCCAAAACAGGGTGAATTTTCCTCTCTACAATGGATTTAGGGGTGCTTCAATGACCTTAAAGGTAATTTCTGTCCTCTATGATGGACCAATGGTGGATTTGAGGGTGTTTCGATGACCTTAAAGGTCTTTTTGGACTTCTATGATGGTCCAATGTGGGATTTGGGGGTGTTCCAAAGACATTAAAGGTGTTCATGGACCTCTACAATGGTCCAATGGGGGATTTGAGGGTGTTTCGATGACCTTAAAGGTCTTTTTGGACCCCTACGATGGTCCAATGTGGGATTTGGGGGTGCTTCAATGACATTAAAGGTATTTTTGGACCTCTACAATGGTCCGATGTGGGATTTGGGGGTGTTTCAGTGACATTAAAGGTGGTTTTGGACCTCTACAATGGTCCAATGGGGGATTTGAGGGTGTTTCGATGACCTTAAAGGTCTTTTTGGATCCCTACAATGATCCAATGTGGGATTTGAGGGTGTTTCAATGACCTTAAAGGTGTTTTTGGACTCCTACGATGGTCCAATGTGGGATTTGGGGGTGTTTCAGTGACATTAAAGGTGGTTTTGGACCTCTACAATGGTCCAATGGGGGATTTGGGGGTGGTTCAATGACCTTAATGATGGATTTGGGGGTGTTTTGATGACCTTAAAGGTCTTTTTGGACCCCTAAAACGATCCAATGTTGTTGGGTTTTCTGCACCGGGAACGCCAAAACGGGGTGAATTTTCCTCTCTACAATGGATTTGGGGGTGTTTCGATGACTTTAATGGTGGATTTAGGGGTGTTTCGATGACCTTAAAGGTAATTTCTGTCCTCTACGATGGACCAATGGTGGATTTGAGGGTGTTTTGATGACCTTAAAGGTCTTTTTTGGATCTCTATGATGGTCCAATGGGAAATCTGGGGGTATTCCGAAGACATTAAAGGTGTTTATGGACCTCTACAATGGTCCAATGGGGGATCTGGGGGTGGTTCAATGACCTTAATGATGGATTTGGGGGTGTTTCGATGACCTTAAAGGTCTTTTTTGGACCTCTATGATGGTCCCAATGGGAAATCTGGGAGTATTCCGAAGACATTAAAGGTGTTTATGGACCTCTACAATCGTCCAATGGGGGATTTGGGGGTGGTTCAATGACCTTAATGATGGATTTGGGGGTGTTTCAGTGACATTAAACGTTTTTGGGCCTCTACGATGGACCAATGGTGGATTTGAGGGTGTTTCGATGACCTTAAAGGTCTTTTTGGACCCCTACAATGATCCAATGTGGGATGTGCGAGTGTTTCAATGACATTAAAGGTGTTTTTGGACCTCTATAATGACCCAATGGGGGATCTGGGGGTGGTTTTATAACCTTAATGGTGGATTTGGGGGTGTTCCAATGACCTCAAAGGTCATTTTAGACCTCTATGATGGCCCAATGGGAATTTGGGGGTGCTTCAATGGTTGGATTCAATGACCTTAAAGACCTTCTCGGACCTCTACGATGGTCCAATGAGACTCAAGAACCAATGCCACTCAATGCCACTCAATGAGACCCAACGTCACCCAATGAGACCCACCCAACGAGACCCAATGCCACCAAATGAGACCCAACGCCACCCAACGAGACCCAATGAGCCCCAATGCCACCCAAGGCATCACCCACCGACTCCTTCTTGGGCTCCCTGTCCAGGTCGAGGCGCAGCAGCGAGTGGTTGACCTTCAGTGCCAAGGACAGGGCCATGAGGCCGCCCGTCTTGATCTCGTTCTCCCGCAGGTCCAGGCGCAGCAGCCGCGGGCTCTCGGCGATGAACTCGGCCACCGCCACGGCGCCTGCGAGGGATGGGAGAGGCGGCGGTGACATCGGGGACACCGTTTGGTCCCTGTGGTGGTGCTGCTGGGGTGGCTGGCGGTGGTGTTTTGGGAGGGAGACGGGGGGTGACGGTGGGAGTTGGGCACTCAATGAGAAGGGTTTTGGTGGCATGGAGGAGACGTCGGAGGCACCAAACCCATGGGATGAAGTGGCTTTGGGGACATCAATTGGGGCGTTTGGGGTAGAACTGGGCTGTGTCCCTCTCAAAAGCCCCATGTGGGGCTAACATGGGCTGGAACAAGGCCCCATCTCAAGGTCCAAGGCCCCTCCTGGAGGACCAAGGCCCCTTTTGGAGGACAGAGATGCCTCCTGGAGGACCAAGGCCCATTGTGGAGGACAGAGACCTCTCCTGGAGGTCTAAGGCCCAACCTGGAGGTCCAAGACCCCTCCTGGAGGACCAAGACCCCTCTTGGAAGGTCCAAAGTCCCTCTTGGAGGACCAAGACCCCTCCTGGAGGACCAAGGCCCCTTTTGGAGGACAGAGACCTCTCCTGGAGGTCCAAGGCCCAACCTGGAGGTCCAAGACCTCTCCTGGAGGACCAAGTCACCTCCTGGAGAACCAAGACTCCACCTAGAGGACCAAGACCCAACCTGGAGGTCCAAGACAACTCATGGAGGACCAAGCCCCATCCTGGAGGTCCAAAGCCCCTCCTGGAGGACAGAGACCCCTCCTGAAGGACCAAGACCCCTCCTCAAGATCCAAGACCCCTTTTGGAGAACCAAGACCCCTCCTGGAGGTCCAAGACCACTTCTGGAGGTCCAAGGCTTCTCGTGGAGGACCAAGCCCCCTCCTCAAGATCCAAGACTCTTCTTGGACGACCAAGACCCCTCGTGGAGGACCCGAGCGGCCAGCACCCACCTTCGCATGTCAGTTTGGTGGAGGCCAAGCCCAGGCGCAGGACGGAGCGGTTACCGATGAGGCCGCTCTTCAGGTTGCGGACGCCTTCGTTGCCGATGGGGTTGTGTCCCAGATTCAAGGTCTCCAAGCTCTGCGTGTGAGGCTGTGCGGGTGGAAAACAACAGCTCGAGGAGGCCTGGACGGTGAATGTGGGGGGTCAACGCCATCGGGGATCCCCAAGGGCGGCCACAACGGCGCCGGGATCAACTCACCAGCGTCATCCCCAGGTAGGCCATGCCGGTGTGCGTCAGTTGGTTGTTCCACAAAACCAGGGTGACCAAACCTTTGCGTTGCTCCTTCAGCCCCTCGCAGATGTAGGCCAGGCCTGGAAAACAGCCGAAATTCAGCCGGCGTGGTCGGCGTCCACCGCGTTTTCCCAGCATCCTTGGGTGCATCAGGATGGACGGGGAAGAGCCACGGTGGCGTCACGTCGAGTACCGGTAAATCGCGTCGTTGCCGGGGCAATTAAACCCCTTGGTAATTAAATACCTTGGCAATTAAACCTCTTGGCAAATGAATATCTTGGCAATTAAATATCTTGGCAGTTAAATCTTTTGGCAATTAAACCTCTCGTCAATCTATCAATCCTCTCCTCAATTAATTAATCAACCTCTCGCCAATCAATTAAACCTCTTGCCAAATAAAACTCTTCCTAATCAATCAAACCTCTCGCCAACTAATTAAACCTCTCACCAATTAAATCTCCTGGCAATTAAACCTCTCACCAATCAACCAAACCTCTCATCAATTAATCAATCCCCTCGTCAATTAATTAATCAAACCTCTCGCTAATCAATCAAACCTCTCCCCAGTTAAATCTCTCGATAATCAATTAAACCTCTTGCCAATCAATTAAACCTCTTGCCAATCAATTAAACCTCTGGCCAATCAATTAAACCTCTGGCCAATCAATTAAACCTCTGGCCAATCAAACCTCTTACCAATTAATTAAACCTCTCACTAATCAATCAAACCTCTTGCCAATCAAACCTCTTGCTAATCAATCAAACCTCTTGCTAATTAAATGTCTCGCCAATCAATCAAACCTCTCACCAATTAAATCTCTTGCCAATCAATCAGATCTCTTGCCAATTAATTAATCCTCTCGCTAATCAATCAAATCTTTGCCAATCAATTAAACCTCTTGCCAACAGAATATCTTCATTAGTGAACTAATTAGGGCCAGGAGCTCCCTGATGACACCAGAATGAGTGGGGTTGGTGACGCTCCACAAGGGACAGCCACCCCCATGCGTCAGTGAGGATGAGGGGGCTCCACGGGGCGATCTCGATCAATATTGAGAGCCACGTTCAGTATTGGAGAGAGGGGCATTGTGGGAAGGGACCTGGGGGTCCAGGGGGATGCCCTATGGAGAAAGGCTGAGAAAAGTGGATTTATTCAGCCTTGGGAAGAGAAGGCTCAGGGGGGACCTCATTACCGTGTACCAGGACATAAAGGGTGGCCACCAAGAGGATGGAGACTCCCTTTTCACAGGGAGCACAGGGAAAAGGCCACAGAGGGGTCACGGACATGAGGTGCTGCTGGGGAGATCCCGATTGGACTCCAGAAGAAGATTTGTGACCATGAGATCGATCAGAAATTGGGATAATCCAGCCATGAGAAATGGGAATAATCTATCAGTTAAATATTGGGGTGATCTATCAATGAGACATTGGGATAATCTCTCATGTATTGGGATAATCTCTCAATTAAATATTGGGATAATCTCTCAATTAGAAATTGGGATAATATCTTAATTAGATATTGGGATAATCTATCAATTAGACATGGGGATAATCTATCAGTTAAATATTGGGATAATTGCTCAATCAAAAATTGGAATAATCTCTCAGGTAGACATTGGGATGATCTATCAATGAGACATTGAGATAATGCATCAATTAGACATTGGAATAATCTATCAGTTAACTATTGGGATAATCTATCAATTAGCAATTGGATTAATCTGTCAGAAATTGGGATAACCTGTCAATGAGACATTGGGATAATCTGTCAATGAGACATTGGGATAATCTGTCAATGAGACATTGGGATAATCTATCAACCAGAAATGGGAATAATCTATCAATTAAATATTGAAATAATCTATCAATGAGACATTGGGATAATCTATCAACCAGAAATGGGAATAATCTATCAATTAAATATTGAAATAATCTATAAATTAGACATTGGGATAATCTATCAACCAGAAATGGGAATAATCTATCAATGAGATGTTGGAATAATCCATCAATGAGACACTGGAATAATCTGTCAATTAAATATTGGGATAATCTATCAATGAGGCATAGGGATAATCTGTCATGTATTGGGATAATCTATCAATTAAATATTGAGATAATCCATCATGTGTTGGGATAATCTATCAATTAAAAATTGGATTAATCTATCAATCAGAAATTGGGATAATCTCTCAATGAGATATTGGGATAATCCATCAATGAGACACTGGGATAATCCATCAGTTAAACATTGGATTAATTTATCAATGAGCTATTGGGATAATCTATTAATCAGAAATTGGGATAATCTATCAATAAGACATAGGGATAATCTATCAATTGGAAATTGGGATAATCAATCAATGAATTATTGCAATAACCTTATCAATTAAATATTGGGATAACCTGTCAATCAGAATTGGAATAAACTAGCAATTAGAAACTGGGAAAATCTATCCATTAGACATTGGAATAATCCATCAATCACACACTGGAATAATTTATCCATTAGAAAGTGGAATAATCTATCAATGAAATATTGGGCTAATCAAGCAATGAGATATTTGGATAATCTATCAATTGGAAATTGAGCTAATCTATCAATTAGCAATTAAATGTTGGAATAATGTATTAATTGAGAAATTGGGATAATCTGTCAGCTAAATATTGGAATAATATATTAATGAGACATTGGGATAATCCATCAATCAAATATTGGGATGATCTATCAAGCAGAAATTGGAATAATCTATCAATTAGAAATTGGGATAATCCATCAATCACACAGTAGAATAATCTATCAATCAGAAATTAGGATAATCTATCAATTAACTATTGGGATAATCGATCAATGAGACAATGGGATAATCTATCAGTGAGACAATGGGATAATCTATCAATGAGACAATGGGATAATCTATCAACTAAAAATGGGAATAATCCATCAATGAGATATTGAGATAATCCATCAATGAGAAATTGGGATAATCCATCAATGAGAAACTGGGATAATCTATGAATCACATAGTGGGATAATCTTTCTAATAGAAACTGGGATAATCTATCAATTAAATAATGGAATAATTTACCAAATAGAAATTAGGATGATCTATCAATGAAAAATTAGGGTAATCCATCAATTAGCAATGGGAATAATCTATCCAGGAGAAATTGGGATAATCTATGGATCAGAAATTTGAATAATCTATGAATTAAATATTGGAATAACCTACTAAATATTGGGATAATCTATCAATTAAATATTGGGATAATCTATCAATTAAATATTGGGACAATCTATTAAATATTGGGACAATCTATTAAATACTGGGACAATCTATCAATTAAATATTGGAATAATTTATTGAATACTGGGATAATCTATCAATTAAATATTGGAATAATCTATTGAATACTGGGATAATCTATTAAATATGGGGATAATCTATCAATTAAATATGGGAATAATCTATTAAATATTGGGATAATCTATCAATTAAATATTGGAATAACCTATTTAATATTGGGATAATCTATCAATTAAATATTGGAATAATCTAGCACTAAGACATTGGAATAATCACTTAGACACTGGGATAATCTCTCCATTACACATAGGGATAATCTGTCCCTCAGAAATTAAGATAATTTATCGATCAAACATTGGGATAATCCATCAATCACACACTGGAATGATCCATCAATCAGAAATTGGGATAATCCACCAATGAGACATTGGGATAATCTATGAATCAGAAACTGGAATAATCTATCAATTAAATATTGGGATAATCAATCAACTAGAAATTAGGATAATTAGGTTGATAATGAGGTTTGGCCACTCATTTGGCTCTGAGGAGGGTAGAAAATCAAGAGGGAGGAGCAAGAGATGGAGCAGCCCAGCTCCTCCCTGCCTGAAATTTGGGTGAAAACTTGGGGAAATTGGGGAATTTCTCCCCCGAGGGGGCACTCACCTGAGTCCAGGACGTGGTTGTTCCTCAGGTCGAGGATTTGGATGTAGCAGTTGAACTTGAGGAGGTTCCCAAGCTGCGCCGAGTCCTGCAGCCCGTTGAGTTTGTTGTCGGCCAGGTAGAGCTCCCGTAAGTTCATGTTCATCTTCAGCGCCGTGGCTGGGAAGGCCGAAAAGAAACCCCCCAAAAAAATCTCACTTACGGGGTCGTTACGGGTGGGGAAGATCCCCAAGAGCAAGGCCAAGGTCAACCCAACCCCACCACGTCCCCAAGTGCCACATCCACCCCCCTCCCAGTGCTCCACCACTCTCCCAGTAAAGAAATCCCTCCCAAAATCCAATTGAACCCCCAAATTTGGGTCCTCCAGACCCCTCCCCATGGCCACACTCCACCCCTCAATGTCCTTCTTGGGGTGAAGGACCCCAAAATGAACCCAGGATTCGAGGGGCGGCCTCAAAGGATCCTGCCCTGGTCCTGCTGGCCACACCATGGCTGGTGGTGGCCACCTTGGTGGCTCCTGTTCAGCCCAGTATGGACCAGTATCCCCAGTTCCTCTCCTCAGTTGTTCCTCCCCATGCATGGGGTTGCTCTGGCCCAAGTGTAGGCCCCAACTCTTGGCCTTGTTGAACCCAAGCCATGGTTCATCCATCCCAAGATGGATTTTGGGAGGGATTTCCTTACTGGGAGAGTGGTGGAGCACTGGGAGGGCGGTGGTGGAGTCCCCATCACTGGAGGGGTCAAAAAATCGCGTGGATGTGGCACTTGGGGACGCGTTTTGGTGGCCATGGTGGGGTTGGGTTGACGTTGGCCTTGATGCTCTTTGAGGCCTACTCCAACCTCAAGGATTCAATGATTTTTGGACCCCTCCAGTGACCCCACCACTGCCCTGGGCAGCCCTTCCCAGTGCTCCACCACTCTCCCAGTAAAGAAATTCCTCCCCAAATCCAGTTTAACCTCCCCTTGATGCAACTTGAAGCCGTTTCCTCTCATCCCATCGCTTGTTTTTTGGCATCGCTGGGCCATGAGGTTCAACAAGGCCGAGGGTTGGGGCCTACACTTGGGCCACAACAACCCCAGGAGTGGAGAGGAGCAACTGGGGAGAGGAACTGGGGGTTACTGGTCCATACTGGGCTGAATAGGAGCCACTGGTGTGGCCAAGGTGGCCAAAAACGCCATGAAAGGAGGGAATAGCGAGGTGGGGGTGGTGTCCTCTACCAGGGGATGAGAGGATAAGGCCTCAAGTTGCACCAGGGTGGGGTTAAACTGGATTTCGGGTGGAAATTCCTTACTGGGAGAGCGGTCGAGCACTGGGAGGGGCTGCCCAGGGCAGTGACGGAGCCCCCATCCCCGGAGGTGTCCAAAAACCGCGTGGAGGTGGCACCTGGGGACACGGTTTAGTGGTGGCCTCTGTGGTTGGGCCTCGATGGTCTCCAAGGCCTCTTCCAACCCAATAATTCAATGATTCCCAAAATTTTCCACGTGGAACCGAGCAATTCCCAAAATTCCCCTGTCCTGGGGCTCCCCACCTTGACCATTTCCCATCTTTTCCCCCCAAAAAAACCCCACCTGAGGTAGTTATTGGTGAATAAATCACCATTAAGGCCTTGGAGGAGTCAGAAAAATCCTACTTTTTCCCAAAAAAACCCCTACTTTTCCTTTTATTTCCCTTCCTCTTGGTGCTTTCCAGCCCTCCAGGCCTCTCCATTTAATTTTTATTTCATTATTTGGAACATTTCTACCTTTCAATTTGAATTTTCAGGTGGTTTTGGGTCTGGCTCTGCTTTCCACTCCTCTCCCTGCCATAATTTTGGGTGTTTTTACCCCTGTGTTTTTTAATTTTTGGGTCATTTTGGGGCTGGGATCTCCCTTTCACTTCCACTCCTACAATAATAACTTCTCTCAATAATAATAAATCCATAATTTCTATAAATAATAACCAACTTCTACCCAAACTCACCTGGATTCAGGGCTTTTCTGGGCCCACATTTGCCTTCAGGCCCCATTTTTCCCTCCTTTCCTCACCACTCTCAAACAATCCCAGGCTTCATTTGAGTTATTTTCTACAGAAAAATCCCTTTTTTCCCCAGAAAACCCAGTTTTTCCTCTCATTTCCCTTCCTCTTGGTGCTTTCCAGCCCTCCAGGCCTCTCCACTCAATTTTTATTTTATTATCTGGGGCATTTCGACCCTTGTTTTTTTAATTTTTGGGCCATTTTGGGGCTGGGATCTCCCTTTCACTTCTACTCCTACAATAATAATTTCTAAAAATAATAATAACTCTATAATTTCTATAAATAATAACCAATTCCTACCCAAACTCACCTGGATTCAGGGCTTTTCTGGGCCCACATTTGCCTTCAGGCCCCATTTTTCCCTCCTTTCCTCACCACTCTCAAACAATCCCAGGCTTCATTTGAGTTATTTTCTACAGAAAAGTCCCTTTTTTCCCCCAAAAATCCATTTTTTCCTCTTATTTCCTTTCGCTTTGGTGCCTCCCAGCCCTCCAGGCCTTCGTTTAGCGGCGGCCATATTGGACTCTCCGGCCTTCAAGGCCTCTTCCCTCCCAAATACCTCCATGATTTTACCACACCTTTTTGGGGACACCAAACCCAACACCCACTCCAAAGCATTCTGGGACATGGGGTGGGGTGTCCCCCCTCCCCCCAAATTCGTTAACTCACCCAAAAGCATAAGCGGGCGCCCCGAAAGGCTGGCGTTCTCCAAGTGCAGCACCACCAGGCTGCTGCTGATCCGCAAGGCCCGGGCCACGAAAGGGGCCGAGTGGTCCAGCAGGGGCGTATTTCGGGCGTCCAAATACTGCAGGCAGTTGGTCTGTGAGGAAAACACCACCAAAAAAAATCAACGTTTAGCCCCAAAATATTGCTATTTGAGGCCAAATTTACAGCCTTCATAGACCAAATCCCACCCCGGCCTACTACGCCGCCGCCTCAAGTCAGAGCCCTCGCGATGATTTAGGCCCATCCGAAATACCGTGATGCTCAACCACAGACTTAATACATGAGATGAAAACTTAAATAATTGGGACAGACCACCAAATTCCACTTAAAATCCCTTTTTTTGGTGAAAAACTGCCTGCAAAAATGAGTCCCCGAGCGCCGCCGCCATCGCGGTTGCCGAATATCAGCCTAAGTTGGGTGGATTTTCCCACTTTCTGCGCTAAAATGGGCCCTTTTGTACCTCTAAATTGTCCCCAGAATTAAAAAAACCCGACCCGTAGCCATCCCTAAGGGGATTTGGAGCTCAACGGGAGTTGCGCAAGGCCCCAGAGTAAATAAGAAACCATAAATCATCACGCGAAATGAAAACGAGCCGGTCGGGAGCTAATGACGGCTGTGGGGCGGCTTCCTTAACGAGGTTAATTAACGTCAGCAAAGCCCAACGCGGGCGCTCGTCATCAAAATAATGAGTGAGACGTTGACCTCTGCTAATAACAACCCGCTGCGATTTGATTTAATTCCATTTATTTTTCGGCTGGGATCTGCGTTTCCCTTTTTGTCCGCAGGATTTTGGGGGTTTTTCTCGCCTCCGAGTCACGGTTTGGGTTGGAATTGACCTTAAAGTCCTCCCCCCTGCCATGGGGGGACACCCAAAATCAGCCCAGGTTGCCCAAAGCCTTGGGTGCCGCCAGGGTGGGGGCACCCACAGCTTCCCTGG
>NW_010184694.1:0-1452 GCF_000695765.1 Mesitornis unicolor | reverse complement strand
GAACTGGGTGATGGAGCTGCTGTTGGACATTAACTTCCTCTGGGAGTGGGAGACTGTACATAGAGGAAAAGACAGTGACAAGTTACAGAAGATTTCTCTGAGTAAAACCCATCACAGTTCTCACAGAAAACCACCAAACATCATCTGCTCACAAGAAACTTTGCACAGCTCCGTTGCTTGAATTCTGGTTTGCGTTTGTTGGGGGTGCCACTGGGTAAAAAGGCTCTGCTATGGGCTCTGGAGAAGTCAATCCTGCCCTGCACCATCACATTAAATCCACTCATGATATTAAAGAGCTTTTCAGAAGATCTGCTCTGTCCCTCGACCCTTGTCTCATGTACCCGGTGCTGGCGTGAAATTGACTTGGAGGACAATCACATTCAGATCTTAACCCCAAAAGAATCTGGATATTGCTTAGGGCAGAGGAATCCAGTTTCCAAGTGCAGATCTCCAAACCTCTCGCCCTGTCTCATGGTACCTGAGCAGGATCTCAGCTCTCCCCTCCCAGCCAGGGACACCAAGGGCTCATTGCAGCTGCCTGTGCACGGTCACCCAGCAGCATTTCCATGGGCTTAGCACTGAGGTGTCTTCTCCATGGGGCTCCTGGATAACACAGGGATGTCCCTGGAGAGCTGTTCCCTTGTGGAGGGCAGCCTGCGACAGCCCTGAAGGATTCTGCAGGGAAAGAAGCAAATGGCCTAAGCATGGGATGTCCTGAAGAAAGAGTTTTCTCATTTGCATCACTGGGAGCTCTGGGTTTAGGAGGGAATTGAGACACTACTGCCATGGACAAATCTGCATGGCAAGACCCCCAGGGTTGGTCTCTGAAGTGCATCTGAATCCCACCTTCCCATCCCAGTCCAGTGATAAGAACGAGAGGAGCAGAGGCAGGAGGGGGATATGGACAAATGTCACAGTGCTGACCTGAAGGAGTTAGGGCAAGGACAGATGGGAGGGTATTTGAGAATTTCTCCTCCTCGGGAGTGAGGTCATTGAGGAGGTGACTGCACTCCCATGGTGTAAGTGCAGAGGCTGTGCTGGGTGAGAGAAAAGACCAAGGGTTTTCTCCAGGGAAGGGCTCTGCACTGCAGGGGATGTCAGGGAGGTGCCTGAATCCTCCTTCCCATGGCAGCTCCCTCTCCCTCTCTGCCCAGGTCTCTGCTGCCTGCAGCTGTTTCTCTATCCCCAGGTGTCCCCCATCACAGCTCACAGACCCCATCCCACCGCTGTGTGCTCAGCTCTGCCCTGCAGACCCCTCCTGACAGCAGAGCACTGCCCAGGGGCATCTTAGAGTGTGCAGGGGCTCAGGAGCAGCTCAGTCCCTGCAGGAACTGGGGTCTCTCAGTGCCTTCTCCAGAGTAGAAAAATGAACTCTCATTCACCACTGCCCATCCAGCCAAACAAGGGTGAAAACCTCAAAACAATGATTACTTACCTTTAAGGAAAATCTAC
>NW_010184693.1:4211-18196 GCF_000695765.1 Mesitornis unicolor | reverse complement strand
GCACTCAATCCCCTCATCCAGACCATTGACAGAGAGACAAAGAGACTCAACAGACAAATAGACTGACATCCTCTCTTCAGCAATGGGCATGTTAAATGCCTGTTTCTGTTTGTGTAAGAAATGCAACACCATGCCTGTGTCTTCTAATACATTTAAGAAATGGTTGTGTCTGTGCTGAAGAGTAAAGTTACCATAATCTCTGAACAAATCCTTGCTTTCAGAGTCCCCCTCAAACTGGATGGCTCATCTGTCCCACGATTGAGTTGTTAACTGAAGGTACCACTCTGCATGCAAAACTGGATGTATGACATTTTGCTGGCACAGCTACACATCCCTAATTGGCATGTTTTCAAACTACTCCTCATTCAAGTTATTAATTTTTATCTCCTAAAAAATGTTAGTATTTCATAGTAGCAAGAGCTAGAGCAAGAGCTTGGAAAAAAAAGTACACTGGCCATTCCAAATGAACACATGCAATTGCTCCTCCTGCAGAGGTTGACATACTACTCACAGAAAGAATCACTTAAACTAGAATCCAGCAAAAACATTTTAAACTAAGGCCAAAAGTGCCACCTTTAAGAATTACACATGCTCCTAATTCACCAGGAATGAACGGTTCACTCCAGAGAAGAGAATCTGCACCGTCCACTGCTGCAGCCCATCTTCCCCTCAGATCTCATTCCTCAGCCATCAAATATCCTCTCTTATATCTGCTGGAAATTCAGACACGGTGCAGTGTGGGACAGGTATGGTGGTTAAAATAATTACCTGTAGCCTGTCTCTCAAAACAAGCGAGTTTAGATGTAACTACTGGATAACTGATCCAACCCAATAACAGCCAAAATCCCCAAACCCATCCCATCCCAGCAATGGGGCTGAAGCAGCTCTGCTTTCTGGCTGGGAGCTGACACAGTGAAGACAACAGGAACATTTGGGAAGATTCTGAACTCCTAGTTTTATGTTAGGACAAAAAGAATGGATGGCAGTACTTCCAGCCAGTCAGATCCAATCCATTAGCCAGAACCTTCCATTTGGTTTAACCAAATAAAAACAGAAATACATTTACACACAGCTCTGCTTGTATCACAACAACTTTCCCAGGCAAGTAAGCCCTCTGTTAAAAAAAACCAAAAATAAACAAACAAAAACCCCCAAACTTACTAAGCATGTATAAGGGGTATTTGTAAGCACAACGGACATTTTTTGATGCTGTGCAAAAAAATAGCACACTTTTTTCTTGCTGTTTTAGTGAATGGGTCCACAAGGTAAAGGCAATTATTATGCATCAAAGGAGTAAATGAGATGCAGAGAGGATGCCAGTAACAAAGTAAGGCTGAACACACAAATGAGTGGGAGAATCATAGAGTCACAGAATGGTTTGGGTTGGAAGGGACCTTAAAGCTCATCCAGTCCAACCCCTGCCATGGGCAAGGACACCTCCCACCAGCCCCGGCTGCTCAAAGCCCCATCCAACCTGGCCTTGAACACTTCCAGGGAGGGGGCATCCACAACTTCCCTGGGCAACCTGTGCCAGTGTCTCACCACTCTTAGAGTAAGGAACTTCTTCCCAACATCTAGTCTGAATCTACCCAAGATATTAGGAAGAAATTCTTTACTGTGAGGGTAAACTATCAATGAGACACTGACCTTTGAGAGGTCAACGTGGATCACTAACCACAGAAGCAAGGAACAGCAGAGGCCTATTACCTCCCCCAGTTATTCTAACCAATACATACTGCAGTTTCAGTACAGTTTTATAGTGATTTATTCACTGTAATTTTAATTGTTCAATATGAGGATTTCAACATCTCCCTTGTTGATCTATAAAAGAGAGTAAAACACTTTATTACTTGGAAACCTGGCCTAATATTTCAACTAACGCTCAATACATACAATATGTTTCCCTCAAAGAATATCACACAGTGTATCAACAGTGTATAGACCTTCTCAATATTTCTATGTATCATATATTTTAGCAATAGCTGAAACATCTGTGTGCAATCAGCACTATTTTGGTCACAAATCTAGAACACTGTATCATATGAGCTGCTACAAAGAAAATAAACTCCATCCCAGCCAGACCCAGTGCAAAGTGAAAACAAACTTGATTATTAACCAGATGTCCATAGAGCACTAAGCCTTGCAAGACATTAAAAACATGAGAAAGCAGTAAAAAAAAAAATACTACAGAAAAAGCACAGAAGTATTGGAAAAAACTGATGAAAGTAATTTGGAAAGATATGGATAGAAAGGGGGACAGGGGAGGGAAACCACTCCATATGTATCAGAAAGAGGTCAAATACTAAGGGAGAAGTGCTTGCAGTCAAAGCTCCTTATGATTTTTAGCCATCTACTCTGAACTACTGTATCCGAAATGAGGAAGCAGATATTTTAACTCCAGAAGTTTCAAACACCCTCAATAAACTTATCCATCTACCTCTAAGGACATCAGCAACGGAGAAATCCCATCAAGTCTGAAGTCTCAGTACTCCTTTTCTCATACACACACAAATAAGTGTGATTTCAAGAAGTTTTTGACTTGGGGATAGTTTACTCTAGAAAATGTTGTTATCAACCACATCTGCTTAAGTAACTGAAACACTTATTGAACATTACACACTCACAAAACACACACTAAATAAATGCCTGATACAGTACTTGCAGTACTACGTACTGAAACAGCTGCATCACTCTCTGTCTATGATACATTTAGATGCAACACCATTTGACGACAGTGAAGCTAGAGAAGGATCTCTCAATAATCAGTAAGTAAGTGGTAACAAAATACTCTGGAATTAAATCAGACTAAGGCAACCACAAGCTAAATTTCTAAATTGCCACCATAGACAGAGCTCTAGTTAACACAGTCAGGGGAGCCTAAAAGCAATTCAGCTAACCCTATGTCACTCCACAGGCTCTCCTAAAGTACTGACTTACCTTTGCTGAGTATAATTAATGCTTATAAAACCTTGTGCATACACACATATATGCAGCCAAGCGCTATTTTGAAACTGCCTCCCACCTACAGTGACAATAAATGCAAGTAAAGCAAGTCAAGTTTTGTAAAACAGAAGAGGTGAGTTTGGCTTAGTATTTTTATACAGTAGAACAAGTCATCCAGAAAAGCAATCTTTAAATCTATCAAAAGAACAGGACAGAATTCAGGTTTCCAAGTCACAGAACAGAAACACCTCTACAGGATCATCCTTCCTCACCTCTGTGTGATGCTTACCTATGTGGCTTGTACTGCTTCTTACTGGAAAACTGTCACCCTCTTTGTGAGAAACAGAACAGTTGCTTATGCAAAAGAAGCATTTCAGGGAGTATACGACAATTACAATTAACACAGTTAATACAACAAACTTTTTGACCTTAAAAAATAAAAATAAACCAACCTTGTCTGATTTTATTCTCAGTTTTGCTTCAATATGCATTTCATTTAAAGAGAAACCAACAACTCATTTCCATTTAAAATTAACACTGGGGATAACAAATCGTTACCAATCAGGCCACAGAATAGAAACACAGTTTCCCAACATGTTTAAACTATTATTGTTGGATATTTTCTTACCTCCATCTCCTTCTTCCTCTCCTTCATTTAAAACGATGATGCAGATATGTTTCCTCAGCTGACGTGTGTTGGAGAATTTGCGATTGCATTTCCTACACTCCAAGTTGCCTGGTGAGACTTCAGACGGCTCTGGTCCTTCTTGTGTCCCTGGTGGAGTTTCTTCGCTTGGAACAGGGTTATTTTCTGCCACATCTTCATCCACACTAAACTTCTTAGTAGACCCCTTTGGTCTGCCCCTTTTCCTCTTCACTGCAAGAAGCTCTAGAAAAAGGAATTTAAAAAGAAGCTATAATTAAATTCAACAGCTAATTAGCTAATATCCATCTGAGCTTTGAAAAATAGGAATATTGAATGGAGTTCAAAAGCCTTTATATTCCTAAAGCTTAAAAAAAGGCTAGCTCCACAGAAACTTCTTTCTAAGCAGCGGTATTTGTTGACATTTCTGCTAGCTGCAGAGCAATAACATGTGTGTTACTGAGACTGGCAGATGTCAAAGGCCCAGTTTTACAGAAATTACACTGCAAGCGCTCTTTCAGACTGCTGTGTAACTGTATCAGCATGCATCTTTACACAGTTGCTCTGCTGTGTTCTGACACTACAAAAAACCCCTTTAAGCCACTCTCAAAGAAATTGTTTAAGCACTGAGATGTATTCAGAGAAAACCAATTTATCTTTTAAAGCACAAACCTCATTTTCCTTTTAATAAATTGAACAATTATTCTCTAATTCCCATGGTTCTTCATTTGTTAGCACTCTGAAGCAACAAGTTGGTACAAAAAAATATTAGCAAAAAATAAATTCCAGAAGCGATGCAAAAATTCTCTCCTTAATGAGGAAAGTCCTAATTTTACATTTCCACATTTCTGTAGAGGAGACACTGATGGAAATCAATGAGATGTACTGAACACAGAGGTACACAATAACAAAACCCCTTCATTTTGCCTGCTTAAGATTTCTCTCATCACTGTTGTAGTTACTTCAAAAGCCATCACCTGCTCACAGATGTAAATGTTGACTTCATTGACCAAACCAGTTGGATCCCAGGAAAACTTGTAGTCAACAAAAGCAGATACTCAGAGGGAAGGAGGGAACTTTCCAGATAGCGATCAAGTTATTTTAGGAGACTTCATCCTAGCTATAAGTTACTTCTATCCAATGGTTAAATACAATGAAAAGAATCAATCTCTGGCTTTCTTGTTAACCTGGGGGGGTTGCTTACTTGTTTCTTTCACTTCTTTCTACTGTGCTTCTTGAGGAATTATCCAATTGTTATTGCACAGATTTTAGTTATTTACTTAGAACTCACTCTTCTGCAAGAAACCGTCAGTTCACAAACAGCAAAGCACGGTAGCATTTAAATGATTTCCTAAAGTCTGAGCAGACATTTGGAAGTATCAGATCTACTCTGCGTATCTGCAGAAAGAAACATAGGGTTGAGAAGGAAAAAATTAGGGTGCATCTGGAAGAGCTTCCCTAAAGGCATATGGAGAAACAGGACACAGGTAGGCTTCTTCCAAGCTTTTAAGATTAATTTTATCTAATGGCAGACACTTGAGCTCTCAAATTAGTTAGTATTTATCTTCTATACTGAAGGAACACAGTGTGAGGAATCCAGATGTGGGTACTGCTCAGGTTACTGTAAAATAATTAAATCCTGGAGTTTGAAAAGTGAAAGCAGCCACCATATTTTCTATATAAAATATTCTGTTCATTCTTTTACAGTGCAATCATCAGATTACCCAAACGTTATCCAAAAGGAAATGAAGCAGAATTAGGTAAAAGAAGTATGCTTCTTCTTGAAAGTTTTAATGGAAACTTAATGAAAAACAGAACAGTGCTTTCACATTAAGACAGAAACTGAAACAAAATCTTGCGTGCAAGTGGAAATATGAAAACTTCTCCTTCAGAAGTCTGGTGATAGATCCTCTCCTATGCCCTACAAAACTGTAATTGTTATCACTGGGACTACTAATGGTGTGGCAAACATACAAAGAATGTGTAAATTTTACATATATTTGTAAATGAGCCTACCAGAACAAGAATTTACAGCAGTTTTCACACATCTGAACAGGTGTGGTGTCAAGCACTGGCTAGTAACCTACATAGGAAGAGGACTCATATGGACAACTGAGAGATCACCAGAACTTCTGATGCTTATGACAGTCATTTCATTGCCTTGCCCCTCATCTTCCTTTTTCCAGGACCAAACATATTGCAAGGTATTATGATCAGCAATGCCAGAATTAAGTTTTGAACAATGCACATGACCACAAAATTCAAGCCATCTCTCTCTACCCACAAGGTATCATACAAATATACATAAATAAATCTTATACACAGCCTTATATTGTTACTGTTGTGTCTATACACAGTACCCAGGAATCTCTCTTATCCCCAAGCCTAAAGGCATGCTCTAGCTGCACCTTGCGTTCAAGGTAGGATGAGGCTGATGCATGTGGCACAGTTTTAAGTGACCTTAAGGAGTTAAACTCCTTGGAGAAAATCATGATACCCAGATACTGACTCTTCCAGGTTCCATAACCAATGAATCAGGCCTGGAGACTGTGCTGCAGACAGTGTGTATCCCATAACGCAGATCCAACCTATCTGCAAACAATGATCCATCAGAGAATAATATTATGAATAGATGAAGTTTGGGCCATCCATGCTGTCCCTCAAACCATTACCAATCTGACTAAGTAGAAACAAAACAAAAAATCCTTTGACAAGTACTTCAAAGGAGATGCAGATCATTATGAAAAGTTATGAAAGGAAACCCCATGCAAAAGTGGAGTATGAGTGACCACAGTTAACCAGTAACTAACTGTCATTTCCCAAACAAAGATGCCACGCTGCAGCACTGGACAAAATGTGACCTGCAAATAATTTGTACAGCAGCAACATCTGCCTGGTATCCTTGGTTCCACTTGATAAAAAAATCCTACCATCATCCTACCAAAATGATTAGGACAAACCAACTCTAAATGTGTAATGACCCAACTAGAGGAGAGTGACGTGTCTAAATAAAATTCAGCAGAGAGCACTGCTAATAAAATAACATTAAAGCAATAAACACGTATTACTTGCCTAGCATTCTACTTGTTCACAGTGCTTATAAGATCATTAATTTATTACTCAGGCAGAACACAGAGCTCCATTAACTCAGAATTCACTTGTCTATACCAGTTCAGCAGTAGCCACAGTGTTTCCCAGTACTTGGAAGAAAAACTACGCTTTCAAAGGATAAAAACATGTTCATCTATCAGCCAACGAGTACTAAAAGGAAGCTGTAATTTCTAAGGCTGTCATTCATCAATCACCGTGACAATACTGAATTACTATAAAGAAAGGTCCACTGAGAAAAGATTGTATATTATAAACTTTTAAAGTTTTATCTGCTGCAGATTCCATAACAGCAGGGAAAAAATTGATGCCTTGAAAGAAGAACTCTTCAAATTCCTATATTCAACTGTGAAATACCCTTTTTCTTTAAAAAACAGAACACAGGAAGTAACTGAATAGGACTTCAGAACAGACTACCCTCTTCTCCAATCAATTTGTGCGATGGAAAAGTGTTCAAGCACATCTACAACATGAGTTGAAATCTACGTGAAAGTAATTTACCTTGACATTTTTACAGACAGCAGATGGCAAAAAGTTGGGCTACATAATCTGAAAAAAGTGGCACCATATGATCATATCGAATGACAAAAAGTATTCACCAAGAGTAATGAAAAAGGTAACACGAATACGCATCTCAACATATGAGAATTTTATATTAGATTTGCAAAGTTATTTTCTTAAAAGCTGCATTCTGTCTAATTTCTGCTGCTTCAGATCATAATGGTAATTACACACTGTTCCCATAAATGTACAATGCAAGCTTAAAAACATTCGATACAGAAAGTGCAGACAATCCCCGACACAAATGCAAAAAGAAATTTACACAGGAGCCTTTTTACTGAAAAGAATAAGAATGCTACAAAGTACCAGTTCTCACTGTGCTCAGAAATAGGGTTTGGTGAAGGGATAACAGGAAACAAATATTTAAGAAAGGAAGATTCATTCTGCATGCCTGAGAAATTAATTCTGTAAAATTAAAATGAAATTAGAATTACATTTTGAAACTGATTGTAGATTTGCTATTTATTTATCTCTTTCTGATGCACTGTTTATTTTAGGCATTGTGTGAAACAATAATCTTGTGTGATTTTTCCTCACCAACCATCTGAGGAGATGGCAGCTACAGTCAAACAGTACATGACCATGATTACAAGCATCTTCTTATGCTGATGAAGTTAATATACCTACTAAACTATTGCTGGAAAATAAATAAAGAAATATCACATACATATGTTAATGATTTTTTTTAAGTATGATATTAGAGTGGTTTTTTTATTCATAAGCACAGACTTCTTAAAATCTACAAATCAAAATGACTGGAAAATCCTAGTAGCCTAGTAACTTGAATAAGAGTTTTGTCAATAATACAAATTCGCTGCTTAGTAAGGGTCTAAAAGAAGATATAATTATGAATTATTTTTAACCCATGGCTAATATTACAAAGAATTGCAATTATAATCAGTTAAAATTTGAATGCATGTAACTTCTTCCACTGCAGAGTAAAACTGTTCTGTATAACTAATTCAGCATTTGACTACCAGATTGCTTTATTTACTAGTGCCAATATCAAAGCACAGTTATAAATTATGCATCATACCATTTCCTTTTTGGAAAAGATCTGTCAATAATATCTGAAACACAACAAGTGAGACAACTCAAGGCACACCACCACTCCTAATCCTCAAGACCCCCACCCTTGGTGTTCTTGTTGCCTTCCACTGCTATTGTACAATCTTCCCACACTGTTAGAAAGCTCAAATTAAAGCTGTGGAAGGCAGCTTTACTTGACACTTGTATACTTGACACTTAAAATTAATGGACCAATGTCATCATCGGAAGGGATGCCATGCAGAGGGAACTGGACAGGCTGGAGAGATGGGCTCATGCCAACCTCATGAAGTTCAACAAGGCCAAATGCAAGGTCCTGCATCTGGCTTGGGGCAATCCCAAGCACAAATCCAGGCTGGGCAGAGAATGGCTCAAGAGCAGTCCCAAGGAGAAGGACTTAGGGGTGTCAGTCGATGAAAAATCAACATAAGCTGGCAATGTGCACTTGCAGCCCAGAAGGTCAACCCTATCCTGGGCTGCATCACAAGAAGTGTGGCCAGCAGGGTGAGGGAGGTGATTCTGCCCCTCTGCTCTGCTCTGGTGAGAGCCCACCTGGAGTACTGCATCCAGTTCTGGGGCCCCCAATATAAGAAAGACATGGAGCTGTTGGAGTAGGTCCAGAGCAGGCCACAAAGATGATCAGAGGACTGGAGTACCTCCTCTACAAGGTCCGACTGAGAGAGTTGGGGCTGTTCAGCCTGGAGAGCAAAAGGCTCCGGGAGGACCTTATCGCAGCCTTCCAGTTCTTGAAAGGGTCTGCAGAAAAGCTGGGGAGGGACTTTTTACAAAGCCAGGTAGCGACAGAACGAGGAGGAATGGTTTTAAACCAGAAGAGGGGAGATTTAGACTGGATATTAGGAAGAAATTCTTTACTGTGAGGGTGATGAGACACTGGCACAGGTTGCCCAGGAAAGCTGTGGATGCCTCCTCCCTGGAAGTGTTCAAGGCCAGGTTGGATAGGGCTTCAGGCAACCTGGGCTGGTGGGAGGTGTCCCTGCCCATGGCAGAAGGGTTGGACTGGATGATCTACAAGGCCCCTTCCAACCCAAACCATTCTATGATTCTGTGATCATCCCCTGTCATATGCTGAGAGTATCCACATCTGTCCTCTGATCCATTCTGCACTGAATGAAATTCAGCTTGGAAGTTGTACAGTGACCATTATAAAAACAAGCTATGTAAATTGCTCTGTACACACTGCAGAATCAGCACGCCATAGGTTTTATTAAAAAACTGAATGACTTTGAAAATTACAGGTACCTTCTCCATCTTTGCTTGTGTTTGTGGGTACTGTTAGTGGTTGAAGCGGAATAATAATGTCATCCACGTTGGTCCCTTCTTCTGTGTGCTTCTCGGAGACGTGAGACAACAGTTCAGATTGATTCGGTGAAAATAAGTTACAAAGCTTACACATGAAGATGGAATTAATCCCTGAAAAACAAATTGAAAAAGAGAGGTTAGTATTTCCAAATGTTGTTTATTTATATTACCACTAGTTATTGAGATTTTGGTTCAGCTAACACAGTAACTATGCTAACTTAATACACTTAACCAACAGTAATGGGCTGAAATGAAGAATGTTACACCATTAAATGAAGAGATTCACAATAAATCCTAAAACAAATTAATTTAAGAAACTGTTAAACTTCTACACAGATCCTCACAGGGCAAAAAGTTTCTTCTGGCTCAAATCTTAGAAATAACAAAACCCAAAAGGAAGAAGGACAGATTAAGACCTTTTTTCCCCTTCCAGTCTCAGACAACATTACAATTTCATGTTTTTTTCAAATAGCTGATAAAACTATACAAGACATTAAGTCATTGACCAGGTTTGACATTTATCACATTGGTATAAATGCAAACCATTTTATCCTTTACCAAGCAGCTCTGAAAGACAGAGAAGCTGGGCCCAAAGTCCTAATTTATGTTCACAGCCCTCACTATTCTTTCCTATGCGTACTTAACCTTTCTACTTGCCTCACCTAAGCAAGTCTAACTCTCTAATAACCTGTGTAAGTGCTGGAAACCAAAGAAGGTTAGAAAGATTTAAATACCATAAAAGATAAAAGGTAACTTCTCCTTCACTACAGCAACATTTGTTAGAAAATAAATACATTTCATAATAAATGTGTGCTTTGGTAAGTCATTTTTGCTTAGCACGTAACCACAAGCATACACTGCGAGTTAAAAATATTAAATGCTTGGTTTCAGGGGTCATTTGCCTTAGATGTGGCTTTGCCACTAATGAAATAGGGAGGAAGAAAGTCAAAACAGCTGAGCGCTGTAGACCACAAAATACTGCATGATATGACAGTCACAGCAACGCACCCACATCATCTTCCTTTCTCCTACTGCCCACTCACTTCAGAGCTGCACAAATACAGAGGTGTTTCTTCTTTTATCCCAGTATTTGAAATAAATATTAGGCCTCATCTTGATCCATCTATGTAGAGGAAAAATGGGCAGGAATAGGAGGAAAATTTAAGTAGGGGAAAAAAGTTCTGCTCTCATAACAAAAGACATCATATCAGCCTCAGAGGCAATGGTAACATTTCACATTACCAAAAACATTTAGTACTTCTTACTTTTTAACACAAATTCTATGAAAAATTCCTATCAATTAAAAAACCCCATCCACAACCAAAAAATAAAACCTTCAAAGCAGCAGTAAATGAAGAATTTCATTAAAACTTTCCTTAGTCAATGCTTTAAACAGAAACTTAACAAAACATTTTTAGACAAAACTTCATCTGTTTAGGTTTGTTTTTAATTCACAGGTACTAGAGGCATGATGTGAAAGCAGACTCACAAGAGAATAAATAACAATAAAGAAGGGTCAATATAAAGTTAATAACTCAAAAATTCAGCTAAAAAGCAGCTCACAAACTTTGGGCAGCGTTGATTCAGATGACATTGCATGCTTTCTAAAACTGCTGCCATATGTTTTAATGGTTTGGGGTTTATTTTTTTTTGGCGCAGAGGTTGGTTCCAATTGCTCCTCTCCTTCCGCCTCCCCAAGGAAAATTAGGGACACACACTCACTGAAATCCAACTGGAACAACCAATGCTATTTGAGGTACAAACCAAACCACAGATTAGCTGGATAAGTACAGAAATAAAGCTATATTTTGTGAATTTTAGGATTAATCTGGGGGGAACAGAACTGGGAAGCTGTATTTTGGGACCTGTTTTCAAAGCAATCCCAAGTAAAGATCACTCCCCCAATTCCCCTCCCTTCATGACATGTTAATTATATGGTTCACCTCACTCAAGAAAAATCCATCTTTAAGATGTCCTGAATGTTAAGAACAGCAAAGCTGGCTCTCTTTTACACTTATTTACACCTGAAACTATAACAAAAGCATCCCCATCTTCAGAAATAATAGAACTATCTTAAAACTAAAAGGCAGAGTATGCCTTGATCTCTTTTAAAACACTTCTGAAAAATAATTCAAATATCCTTCCTGTTTTAAATATTCTCTACGTTACACACACGAGCAGCTATGCAAAACGTATAATACACTCAACACGTTCTTAGGAGCTCAGTAGGGTCCTTTTTAAGGCATTTTGCTGACTTGAGCACACACACATTTCTATTTTGATTGCACTATGTTTGTAATGGAGATGTTCCTTTGAGTCAGTTCCTTTGAACTAGTTCTGCTCTAGTTAGTATCTTTATTATATTTTCTCTAAAAAAGTGAATGAAGGCTGTCATGGGCTCAGTGGATGACAACTGTTCTTTCTAAATGTAAATGTACATTTAAGGCACACACTACAAATCCTATAAGCAATTACCCAAAGGTTTAACCAACACTGAACATTGAAACTCCATGATTTAGCTGACCATTCTGGTTTGAGGTTTTATTTGTCACGATTTCTGCTTCCTGACCTGTCAGGTGTTTTCCCCGAAAGTTGAGGCTCACTGCTTTGTGTCTCCTGTCTGCTCCTTCAACAACGTAACCAGTCCTCACAGGCAACTTTATATCCACTCCTCCCAGTGAGGACTTGGAGAGGTACAGAACAGCAAGATGAATCTCCAGAATCCTGTTTGGTAAAGTGCCCGATTACACTTATTATTGTTTAAGTTTTTTCTGAAAAGCTCAGGATTCACATGAAGTAATAAAACCATGGGAAACCTGAAACTAAACTATAAGTGAACAGATCAGGTGGCACAGAACAGAGTAAGTGTGAGTGAAGGTACAGAAAGCATCAGGATAATACACAGAAAAAGCATGGGCTTTACCCAGAGGTGAGATGGAAATAAAACTGAGTAAAGAAATTATTTTAGGAAGAATTTCCTAAATTTTCCCTCCTTTTCCACAGGGAAAAGAAGAAATTCTTCCTAAATTAATTCTCTTCCTAAAAAAAAAATTTCCCTCTGGAAAAAGTGGTCTAAAAGCAGAGGGTAAACTGTGCTGATCATGAGTAAGAAAGCAATAATTGATTAACCAGTTGCTAATTAGGTGGTGCAGCAATAAAGCAGTGAATTATAGTCAACTAAGTGTAAAAATCAAATAAGCAATAAGTTAATTAACTATGCAGGGAATTGATGATTAATTAGTGAATAATTAATTAGGTAAGAAATCAACAGAGCAATTAATTAGACAGCAATTAAATATGCAAAGAAAGAAAGGAACTGTAATCAAGTATTGCAGGTAAACAACCAACAGGAATTCCAGCCAAAAGCCATCTGCAATATTCCATTCACTAACCACGCTGTGTGTTAATTCATTCGCCGCGGTTTGCCCATAGAAACTGTGCTATGCGTGCATCGAAATAAGTAACACCAGTTATTTTCTTCTTAAATTTAAAAGAGGAAAATTAAGCTGTAATGTAAATGAAGCCATTTCAATTCTTTTTTTTTATTCTTCCAAAGATCTCAGCGTATTTAGTAGGGGTTTTTTTTAATTTTATTTTTATACTGAGCATGTACACAGCAAAGGGGGATGAACAAAAGGATTACTAAAAACAAATATCAAGTTGCAGACTAGGAAGGAGGTTCCCTTATTCTCAATCCTCCTCACAAAGCATAAAACAGTACCTGTGTTGTTTTGCTTTAAAATTGGAGTGGGGATGAGAGAAAGGGGGAGAAAGAAGCACTTATTTTAGAACGACATCTACAGAGACTCTCAGACATTACAGAGAGGTACACAGTATAGAGGATGACCAAATTACACTGAAGTTTGTGAATGTTTCTGATTAAGAAACAAACTCCATTTAAAAATCCATACAGTACAAAGATATTAGGACAGAGAAAAGTTAAGCCGGAAAAAACCCACTAGTTAAGGTGCTTGGGACATGAATTCGTGACGATGCTGCTGTGAGGAGAACCAAGTCGATCGTTTTGTGTAAACCTAAGGGAACATAAGTTGAGAAAAAACACAGAGGAGGAATCAAGCTTCATCCAACCCAACACTTAAGAGATTATGAAAATGTTTTAATTTTAAAGACTGAAGGGTAGGTGACAAGTGCAAAAGACCCCAAAATCACAGTGATTCTCCTTGCAGTGGTAAAGTCATGAAGACTGTTTTCAAATGAAGGATGACACAGAAGTCAGTGAAATTTTAACTGGAAACGACCACCAAGAGTTGAAACAAATTGTTGGTTTGTTTTCCATTTCTTTGTAGTTGCTTTTAAAAAGACAAATCTGCATTCCACTACAAGAATGCAAGAAGCCTAATAA
>NW_010184693.1:246-4180 GCF_000695765.1 Mesitornis unicolor | reverse complement strand
TGCCGAGCTGCACACAAGGATTGTTGACAGACGTGTGTGCAAACGGGTTTCTGAAAAATACTGTCGCAATGGCAGTGGGACACCATCACCGCAAAATATTGAGGACAGAAAGTAGGATGTATTGTTTGGGAAGCAATGCCATCTGTTAGGAGCAGTTTAGGGTCAAAATCTGATTAACAGGTTTATTTTAACAACTAACAGAACCCCTGAGAAATGAAATCCTCTCATTGTAGAGAAAAGCGCAGAGTTAGGAGCAACAGTCTGACCACAGCCACCGCTGTGACTCACTGAAAGGGATAAAAGATGTTACATAGAAAGATACAATAATATATTGTAGCCTTCGACCATGCAGATTGGTTAAATGTCAGGTCAGGATATCCAGATGAAAATGCTTAGACCCCGTTAATGATCGCTTCACCCAGCAAGTAGTTAGGGAAACCACAGGAGGAGAAACAGTTCTTGATTTTATCAGAAGCAAAACACAGGACCCCATTCAAAATACTGCTTGAGAGTAATTCTGTTACCGTGATTAAAGAAGCACTCAAAAATCTTTTAAAAGAGTGATAAAGAGGCAAATGTTTCTGCCTATCTTCAACAACATGAGCTATGTAAAAGGCACCTTTAAGAAAACAATAACAAACCACAAAAAGGACTGAAAAGGTTCCAAGAAGAGTTAAATCCTTGAAAGCAGCATGAAGGCTATTTAAAAGCATCGTATTTGAAGCTAATCATCAAAGATTTTAGAAAGGGGAAGAAAAAAATCCAACACAACTAAATGGCAGTGAAAGGAAGTTTGAGTAGAAGCAAACATCTTTATAAAAGTTTTCTCAAACAAGGAAAACAAAAACAAGACCAAGTTGTGTCAAATTAAACGTAAAAACACAATAGAGCAGGTCAATACGGAAAATTTTATCTACTTGAAAGATAAAGAGCAGAATGTAGCAACTTCTTTGAAACACTTTAACAGTACCAGGCCTGTCACAGTCTGTGTGGTAAGCAGTCATCTGTGTATGAAGACCCTTCAAAGGTGAGCCCATACCAAAACAGGCTTTTCAATTTGCTGTTGCTCTGTAAGGGTTTGGAAAGGTTTTCTACAAGAGATCTCTCAATTATGGCAAACACTTCAAAGGCAGCCTCAAAACAAAGCTAAGAGCTGCACTACTCAAAAGCAAATCCTTACAGTTACAACACAGTCCTATGAAACACATGGTGCTACAACACATAGGCCTACAAAAACCAGAAAAGAAGATTACTGCTGCAAAAGTCTATACTGGGCTTACATCTTTGGATATTGTTGCTCTAACCTAAAAGAAATTATCATTAATAATAATAATAGATAATAATAATAATAATGCAATAACAACAATAATAATCCTTAAAAGTTTCAGAAACAAGGGCAATCAACAACAGCACAGCTCCATACAAGGAGCAGTTAAATAAATCAGAATTCTTCTGCCTGGAACAGCTGGAACTGAGGAGCAGAGAAAAGGCAAAGCGTAAAACGAAGAAGTATGAAATCCCATGTGTCATGGATGAGATGATCAGCAAAGGGTCCCTCTGAAACTACTCTCTGCTCTTTGCAATCAATCTCTTCCTGCACTGGAGGAGGCAGAGAACATGAGAGGGGGCAGTTCTTCATGTAACTTTAAATGGGAACACATCCACTCGGAGTTAAATTCTTGAAAGGGAAGTCCATCAGGAACTGGCAAGTGGAAAGAGCCTATCTGGGGCTCAGCAAGACCCCAAGAAATATTGGACAGGTATCTGTGTGTGTGTGCGTGCCCTGTTCTTACGCTTCTCTATTTCGACATCCATCATGAACCACCCTTAGAGACTTGATGTGTCAGGCACAAAATTAAGATCCAGATTGTCTATGCTTTCTCAGATTTCTTCTCAGTCACAACAGCACCACACAATGCAGACTTTAACACAGCTCAGTTACTATTAGCATTCAAACATTACAGTATTTCACCAATATAACACAGTACCTCAGAAAACCTCCACATATTTGACATAAAGACATCACCATCTCCAATACAAAGGTAGAGAAACAGACTAGGAATGGGCTAGGGTTCAGCTTTTTGGTAGATCAATTTTAGAGGGTTAACCTAAGTTACTGCAAGACTCCAGGTTACATGGGCTCGCTTCAGAGCTGTCTCAGATACCACCAGAAACCAGAGCCTGCTTCATGTGCATGATGAAGGCCCCATGCCTTCATCATGATGCCCCAACAGGAAAAAGACACAAGACTCTTATCTCTCGCCTGTCCTCACGCTCTCACCATGACCAAGTGTATTGTATTTAACTAGGCTGTTACTGGACTTGTCAAAAGAAACTTGAGTTTAAACTACTGAAATGTAGCTAATGAAAGCAAATAAAGCATATGGATCTTTTTTTCTTTTACACATATCAGCTTTACAAGCATTCCTGGACAAAGTTAAATAAAGTTCTTTTTAAAAAAAGCACCTTAATAGACACACGTGCAGTACTTTGGGGTTTTTAACGTTCTAAGATCGCCCTCAAGTGGCTAAAAGCGACACTGCTGAAGTTACCACTAAAACATCTCCAGGCGGCATCGCAACCCAAGCCACAACACCAGAGGCACTGAAAACATTTGGCACCTCTCGCAGAATAAGCACGAACTACACGATCAGCTGTCGGCATCAGGGTGCCTTGGCTGAAATGCTCTGACTTTTGGAAGCACACTTAACAGAAACACACCTGTAGTCAGAAGTTGCAAGCCAGAGCATAGGAGGTTCAATCTGAACATGAGGAAAACCTTCTTTACTGTGAGGGTGACAGAGCACTGGACCAGGCTGCCCAGAGAGGTTGTGGAGTCTCCTTCTCTGGAGACATTCAAAACCTGCCTGGACGTGTTCCTGTGTGACCTGGTCTGGGTGATCCTGCTCTGGCAGGGGGGTTGGACTGGATGAGCTTTCGAGGTCCTTTCCAACTCTGTGATTCTGTGCAGTTGCAACACCAAACATACTGGACAGCCAAGAGTTCAGGGTTCAACTACCCTCGCACACTTTTTATTAAAATAAATGTCCTTAAATGAATATAGATTTATTAGCAGCAGTAGTAGTACTAGTAGTAAAAGAATTAATTTATCATCAGAGAATATAAAGTTCCAGTTCTGGAACGCTTTTACAATAGTGGTTGAATATACAGCAGCTGTTTGATATTCTGCTACGTAGACAAGTTTTCTCCAGATAGCACTGTTCTCTTGGGCATAAAATCCTGCCTGAGTTGTAAGCCAACTGTCTGTAAATGCTCCACAGGACAGCTAGAAACAGCTTAGGATTCTAAAAACTGAAAATGTCATCTCAAGGGAGGACAATCAAAGGCCAAATTTGAGCACAGAGAGTAACTGACTAGCACGAAGTTATTGCAACATCACTTCACAAACTTGTACTGCAACAAGCACACAGGGATTGTGAAATGCAGAACGCACATACGCAGTATCACTACGGCTGTCATGTGCATAACTTTGCTTACATCCTCGTTACTTGCAATCCTCAGGAAAATCAGGCCATTACAAGGCATACACAGGACTGAGACAACAGTGTAGTGGAAGCATCTAACTTTTAACTTGTGATCTCCCTCCTGCAGCTGAACTCTTAAGAGTCTTGAGCTAAAACTATTTACACAAGCTGTCAAAGGAAAGCATGACTCTTAAACCCCGATGTGTACTAGTTAAGTACAAACAGCGGACAGCCCGGCAGCTGCTCTTTTCCAGGCGAACTGGAGCGACAGGACAGGCAGCCGGGGCTCCCCAGAGCTGCTGAGCTCGGGCTGCCCCTGCCCTCCCAGCCACCACTCAGAGACCCTGACCGAGGAGGGCCAAGGCTGCTTCCTCCTCAGGAAAACCGCACCGGGGCAGACCCGTGACTTCTCCACACTCCCTCACCCCGCCGTGCTCCCCCTCGGCCTA
>NW_010184693.1:0-231 GCF_000695765.1 Mesitornis unicolor | reverse complement strand
CGCCGTGCCCCCCCAGGCCGCCTGGTAGACCAGCCGCTACCCCTCACTAAGGCCAGCAAAGGCGCGATAGCTGCCGGGTAAGGGTGAGCAACAGCCACCCCGCTTGTGAGGGAACTACTTCGCGTGCGGATGGAGCGTGACGCTGGACGCGGAACTACTTTCGTGTTCCCCCCACTCCCCTTTCCCAGTCAGCGCCGCCACGGCTGTAAGAGGATCCGTGCGCGCTCCCCC
>NW_010184692.1:0-463 GCF_000695765.1 Mesitornis unicolor | reverse complement strand
TTGCTTATGAAAACTCATCTTGCTTAGATTTACTTTTCCTTCTCTCCTGTGCCTGTGTGCAGCCAGCTCTCTAAGGAGAGCAGGGGGAAGCTCAATGGAACTGTAACATCCAGATGCGGAGATCAGTGGAGAAGTCTGATGCAAGGTCCAGGGATGTAAGTCCCAGGTGGTCAATGTCAGAAGTGGTGAGGTTTGGGAGGTGAGGAGCAAACTTCACCATACAGTGTCAGACCTCAAGGGACTGCTCTTCCTATACTCCCAGACCTCCTGTGGAGACATTCTGGATCAACAGCACTTGGAGATTGCATCTGTAACCTCTTCACTAAACTAAAAAGTAATAAAGAATTTCCTTTAAAATAAAAACAGTATTCTTTATTAGATACACTTTGATATTTCTCTCCTTACCTACTCTGTGAAACCTCTTCTATTAGATGTAGAAGTCTTGAACACAGTTATAGGAAGA